>NC_069504.1:392371702-392464202 GCF_027579735.1 Bombina bombina | reverse complement strand
ACACCTGATATCGGGTGTTGATGTCATTAGACCACACCCCTTCTCATTACAGAGATGCACATCACCTAATATGTTTAATTGGTAGTAGGCTTTCGAGCCTATACAGCTTGGAGTAAGACAACATGCATAAAGAGGATGATGTGGTCAAAATACTCATTTGCCTAATAATTCTGCACTCCCTGTATGTGTGTGTGTATATATATATATATATATATATATATATATATAAATATATTTGTGTGTGTGAGTGTGTGTATATATATATATATATATATATGTGTGTGTGTGTATATATATATATATATATATATATATATGTGTGTGTGTGTATATATATATATGTGTGTGTGTGTATATATATATATATATATATGTATATATATATATATATATATATGTGTGTGTATATATATATATATATATATATGTGTGTGTGTATATATATATATATATATATATGTGTGTGTATATAGTTCCAGGATAATCACTGTTAGGTGCGCTCCTCCTGAGCGTTCGATGAAAAAGGATAACCCGGCACAAAGGAGAGTGGGCGGGGGACACACCCCCTTAGCGAATCCAAGCGCTTGGCTGCAAACTTCAGGCGTGTCTGCCACACACGCCACAGGCAAAGCCGAGTACACTAATCCAAGAAGAGAAGTTGCGCTCAAGCTTGAAATCTTCTTGAAGAAAGAAAAGCACTCCAGGCACGTAGAAAAAGTAAAAACAACTTTTATTCCAAAATGATAAAAGAAGGACAAAATAGTGTAGTCCAGCAGAGAGCCAGCAGTGACTCCAACAATCAGGTTGATGAGCTGATCCTCACGCAGACATGTTTCGTGCGTTTGCGCACTTGATCACTGCTTACCTGAGGATCAGCTCACTCACCTATTTATGACTAAGTTAATTACCAGAAATTTACATATTTAAAACCTGATTGTATACCTATATCCACAAGACGGGCTACTTTAATTATAATACCGGTAGCTATGAATAGACATAAGAAGAGAGTACAAAGGGATAATGTTGGAAATACATGACAGGAAATAATCTGACCATTAATTTAAAGAATTGCTAATATAATGAAAACTAAATTTCCTGAAATTACCAAACTGATAAACTGTTAGGATACCAACTGTTACATTTGTATGTATTTAAACACATTTTTCAAGTAGATCTAGACTTAATATATGTGTTAGTTATGTAACAAAAAGGAAAATCACACTGCCAAAGAAAAAGTGTCATGCCATTACTGTGACAAATAAGTTATTTGATCAGACTTTAGATGGACATATATTAGATAAATACATCTAGGTCACGTCTAATGTTTAACCCTTCTGGTTCACTAGTCTGTAATTTAAACATCCAATAAATTTCCTTTTTATTAAGTAGTGACTCTCTATTTCCACCTCTTCTCCACTTGGTAATATGGTCAATACCCTGTATTCTTAACGATGATACATCTGAGTTGTGAATTAGTTTAAAGTGTCTTGATATGGGGGTGTCACTATCTTCATCCTCAACTGACCTAAGATGTTGCAGGAATCTGTCTTTGAGGGATCTCTTGGTTTTTCCTGTATATTGGATATTACAAATATCACAAGTGAGAAGATAGACTACGTGTGTAGTTGCACAATTAATGAAGTATCTGATGTCATACTCTATGTTAGTTGTGCTTGAAGAAAATTTATCGCCCTCATGTATAAAGTTACAAGTTTTACAGATGTGTCGTCTGCACTTAAAGCATCCCTGTCTTTGTTTAAGCCAGCATCTGTTTATCTTGGGTTTGATATCAGAGGGGGACAAATGATTAGATAGAGTTTTGGCTCTTTTAGGAATGAAGTCACATCCAGACTTTAAAATCTCTCTGATGGTAGGGTCTGAATAGAGAATAGGAAGAGAATCTTTAATGATTGTACATATTTTGTTATATTCTACACTAAAGGTAGTTATGAATTTAATCTTATTATTTTCACTCTTTTTAGTCTTTGACTTGTGTTTATATTGAAGCAACTCAGTTCTTGGGATTTGATCGACACTTGCTTTAGCTTTTAATAATAGGCCCTCATGATAACCTCGCTGTTTGAATCTTTGAGTGGCTTCACTGGCCTGCTTGTGATATTCTTTTTCACTGGTGCAGTTCCTTTTAATGCGAATATATTCCCCTTTGGGTATGCCTCTTAACACATGCCGGGGATGACATGATTCAAATTTTAACAGTGTGTTACCTGCAGTTTCCTTTCTGTACATTTTAGTCTGGGTAGTAGATCCAGTCTCACCGCCTTGAACAGTGAGATCCAAGAAGTTCACACTTTCATTGCTGTGAGTGCCTGTGAACTCTATACCTAATTGATTGCAATTATATATATGTGTGTGTGTGTATATATACAGTATATATGTGTGTGTGTGTGTATATATATATATATGTGTGTGTGTGTATATATATATATATATGTGTGTGTGTGTGTGTATATATATATATATATATATCTCTATATAAATATATATATTGATATATATATATATACAGTATATGTGTGTGTGTATATATATATTATATATATATATATATATATATATATATATATATATATATATATATATATATATATATATATGGCACACACTATATTTTTAATGAAAAGAGAAACACAAAGCAGTAGTAACCCTTCCATTGTGCACATATTAATTTCAACAGTTAAATTCTGTACTGTTGCACAATTTGAAATATCACTTTCTATTTTAATACTTTGAAAAACCTTGTATATTACTCTGTTTATATATATATATATATATATATATATATATATATATATATATATATATATATATATATATATATATATATATAATTGAGCCTGTTTGCACAATTGTGTTATCCCACGTGAATAGTTTTGTGGACTGAACATGCTAAAAGGAATTTATGATCCAAGATACCCTATGTTATTACTGTAGCATGTACTATACTATTGCTTGGGCAATAAATATTAACTATTAACTTGTGATTATCGACTTCCTGTTGGGGGCGGAGCTTGTCACACTGGTAGTGATCCTCTGTAGCGGGTGCTAGCCTAGGCTCCGCGCTTACATCTCCCCACGCCATTTGCGCCGAGGCCTTACACTATCCAAGGGCTTGTTTTGGACCCCAAGCTGATAATACAGTTGTTTGCAGTGGAAGTCGTGGATTTGCGGTGTAAACCGCCAAGGTTGCAGAAAGGAAGGATCAGAGTGGTGGTCGAGGTGGAACTCGGTTCGTGTGAGCTGTTCTGCTGACTTCAGAATTCCTGGTCAGCCTGGGTACAAGTGGAAAGCACCGCTGGTGAGCAGTAGTCGCAACTCCCGCTTGTAGATAGGGGCTCGTGGTGCTTGGAGTGATCCGGGCGTCCCCCCTGTTTCGTGGGTTCTAAAACAGCACTGCAGTTCGGCAGCTTACCCGTGGAGAAGCAGCAGTCACAAACAAAGTTCTGGGAGGACATCCATCTCAACGGTGACATAAGCCATCGGTCAGACCCGGGAGCTGGCAAGTATTTGAGGATCCTGAAGTCATACTCCTACGGTCGAAGTTGAAAGTATTTACAGCATCACATATACTCTTAGCTGGCTTATAATTGCTTATTTAAGTACTGAGACTCTGCATCTTTCAAGTAAAATCAACTGTGGTATAAAGAATTTATTTTTCATAAGATAACTGAGAGATATTGCAGTACACATTACAAATCAAGAAAAAGAAAATGTTGTAACAGCTCCTGGAAATTTATTTAGCCCTTTACATCTGTTATATTGTGCTGGGCTTGTTGGTTGAGAAATCTGACGAGGACTGCTTGGTATTTTGTAACCTTGGACTCTTTTGCTCACCCTATCCGGGTATAAATTCAGTGCTATTCTTACAGCTTACAGTCTCTCAGTGATGCAAACCTCTATTTAGGGGTTGTATGTTTTTTGTTTTTGTTGGTTTTGGTTTTTGTGCTTAGATCAATATATTAAGAGCTAAAAATGTAAAGGTATATAGTTATATATATTGAGGATTCTGTGTCAGTCTTCTAAGTAATACCCTACATATTAATGCTTACAGATACACAAGAATAGCCAGGACAGGGCCCATTAACCCCTAGCCAGGTGGTTACTTTGCTTATTTTGTTTGCTGTTGCTTGTAGAGGTGCATTGATTGAAGATCCTGTTTAAAATCTATTTATACTGATATATAAAATCTGATTGATAAGTTTTTGCAGAGTGGTATAATGCTCTTTGCTTCTTATAGTCAATATATCTGGTAGAGTGTTTAGTAATCACTTATGGTAACTTATAAAGTCAGAGGACTTATGTCATCAAGATTTAATTGCTTATATGCACATCAAGTGCATCACAATATGCTTCTCCCTCAATAATTAAATACAGACAAAACATCATAGGTAAATAGTAAGTGTGGGACTTATTAATACGGCACAGAGATACTTTTAGGTTAAAGGAGAGGCCTTTTTCTTTTCACTCACAACACACACACACAATAAAAAAATATATATATATATTTTTATATATATATATATATATATATATATATATATATATATATATATATATATATATATATATATATATATAGATATATATATATATATATATATATATATATATATATATATATATATTTCCACAGTATTAGTATTTATATTTTATTTTTATTTTTTTCGGTCACTATAAATAAATAGCACAAAAATTATTAAGTGGTACTCACATTTCTAGATAACACTAGTGATCAGTCCTTGCTAGATTGACCACCTTTTTGCACATAGTGCGTTGGTTTATTTCTTAATTTTTTCTTCTTCTGCCTATGCCCTTATCTTGTATGGATAGATTTATCACTCAAGGAAAACACAATGCCCCCCAAAATAAAATATAGGAACGGCTAGATTTAGAGTTCTGCGGCCAAAGGGGTGCGTTATCTACGCATGCTTTTTTTCCCCCGCACCTTTTAAATACCGCTGGTATTTAGAGTTCGCAGAAGGGCTGCGTTAGGCTCCAAAAAAGGGAGCGTAGAGCATATTTACCGCCACTGCAACTCTAAATACCAGCGTTGCTTACGGACGCGGCCAGCTTAAAAAACGTGCTCGTGCACGATTCCCCCTTAGAAAACAATGGGGCTGTTTGAGCTGAAAAAAAACCTAACACCTGCAAAAAAGCAGCGTTCAGCTCCTAACGCAGCCCCATTGTTTCCTATGAGGAAACACTTCCTAAGTCTGCACCTAACACCCTAACATGTACCCCAAGTCTAAACACCCCTAACCTTACGCTTATTAACCCCTAATCTGCCGCCCCCGCTATCGCTGACCCCTGCATATCATTATTAACCCCTAATCTGCTGCTCCGTACACCGCCGCAACCTACGTTATCCCTATGTACCCCTAATCTGCTGCCCCTAACACCGCCGACCCCTATGTTATATTTATTAACCCCTAATCTGCCGCCCCCGCTATCGCTGACCCTTGCATATTATTATTAACCCCTAATCTGCCGCTCCGTACACCGCCGCAACCTACGTTATCCCTATGTACCCCTAATCTGCTGCCCCTAACACCGCCGACCCCTAGGTTATATTTATTTACCCCTAATCTGCCGCCCCCGCTATCACTGACCCCTGCATATTATTATTAACCCCTAATCTGCCGCTCTGTACACTGCCGCAACCTACGTTATCCCTATGTACCCCTAATCTGCTGCCCCTAACACCGCCGACCCCTATATTATATTTATTAACCCCTAATCTGCCGCCCCCAATGTCGCCTCCACCTACCTACAATAATTAACCCCTAATCTGCCGACCGGATATCACCGCTACTCTAATAAATGTATTAACCCCTAAAGCTAAGTAGAGGATTCTATCAGCCAATCGGAATTAAGGTAGGAAAATTCTGATTGGCTGATGGAATCAGCCAATCAGAATCAAGTTCAATCCGATTGGCTGATCCGATCAGCCAATCAGATTGAGCTTGCATTCTATTGGCTGTTCCGATCAGCCAATAGAATGCGAGCTCAATCTGATTGGGGGATCTGCGCTATGGAAAAGTTGCGGCTGCAAAGTGAGCGTTAGACCCTTTCCTGACTGACTCCAAATACCAGCGGGCGGTAAAAACCAGCGTTAGGAGCCTCTAACGCTGGTTTTGACGGCTACCGCCAAACTCTAAATCTAGGCCTAAGTTATTTGATGTTAGTTCAGATGTTAACATGGAAGTTACTAACCCCTCTTTAGATTTACAGCCCCTAATTGCACAATTAGCTGAAATTGTATCCCCGCAATTTGACAAAATTAAAAAAGAACTTGTCAGTATCTCTACTAATATTACCTCTCTTTCATCTGAAATAAGACACTTTGCAAATAGACTTTCAGAGGCTGAGAGTAGGATTTCAGATCTAGAAGATCTAACTAAATCACAGGATACTCAGATTCACCAACAAGAAGTTCAAATTAATAATCTGCAAAGTCGTCTGGAGGATATTTAGGATCGCTCCAGACGAAATAATCTTAGAATAGTAGGACTACCGGAAACAGTGGAATATAATGATCTCTTGAAATTTACCTCCATATTACTACCTCAAGCTTTAGGTTTTTCTCCTTCACAACTTCCATTGGCAGTAGAAAGAGCCCATAGGATCGGTCCCCCAAAAATAAATGTAAATGGTTCTCCCAGGAATAGAATGTGTATGGTTACATTTTTAAAGTTTCAGGACAAAATTGAGCTAATGAAATTATGTAAGAAAATGTACTCCTAATAATAGGATCTTATTATTTCAAGATTTCTCCAATGAAACGTCAGCAAAATGGAAACTCATGGCCCCCTATTGTACACAGTTTATTAATAAGGGTCTCAAAGCGTGATTATTATACCCTGCTAAGATTATAGTAGAATTTAATGATAAACTACTTACTCTGAATAATGTTTCTGAGGCTCAAGAATTTGCTCTAACCAAATAATATCTCATTCAGGTAGTTACTGTTCATGTCAGGATTATACTTTAAAACTATATTTACATGAGAGTGTAGTAGTTTTTTTTCAGAATGCTCATCTTTAGGTATCGGTGCATAAAAAGAAATGCTAATTTGTGTATCCGCATAAGAGTTTTGCAGTTAGTATTTTTTTTCTCTCTCACTTTCTGCACAGATTGTTGTTTTTATGTTGTCTTTTAAAGTTGCCCTTTTTTTTTTTTTTCCTCCCTCGTTAATCAGTCCCTACTCCGCCTCTTGTCCTATCCCTAGACTTGAATCTGGTATTGTTAGGTGTTGTTTTAAATTCAAATGACTACGGCTGTGAATAAAAACCTTAAGGTTCTTTCTTGGAATGTAGGAGGTATAACCTCACCAACTAAATAAAAACTTATTATAAAAACCCTTGTTAAACATCACCCAGAAGTGGCATTTTTGCAGGAAACTCACTTAAAAGAAACAGAGGTGTCGAAGCTGAAAATAAAATGGGTAGGAAAAGTGATAGCAACTCCAGTTAATAAGAGGAAAGCCGGGGTTGCTATTTTATTACATAAAAAATGACAAGAAGAAAACAGCGCATCCACGAATCACAGCAGCGTTTATTCAGGTAAATGACACACACAGAAAATTGCACACTTACAAGATGACAGTAATGTATGAGCGGTAATGCCCTCTGGCTAGTTGTCTTTCGCCTGTAGCAAATCTCAGCGGGAACACCTCAGACGCCGACCAGCAGCACCAAGAGACCTGCTTCCTGTCACATACGGCAGGTGCCAAAGAGAAACTCAAAAGAGCAGCAGTCCTAAACACTTTAATGGTAGGAGTTAGTTACCCTACGCGTTTCCTCTGCACACGGGCAGACTTCTTCAGGGGTATATGAAAATACAAGCTAACAAACTACCTGTAGGACTGCAATTTATACACACACCTCTGACATACTTCCTCTCAGGAAGGGATTTACCTTTTTATCACATATATCCTAATACAGTCGTATCTGACAGATTACTTGGATTATATGGGCACTAGTGTTTAAAAAAGGCTCACACATATATAACTACACTAAAATAGCAACATATCTAAACAAGTATTAAATGCATTTAGCTGTATAAAAATAGATATATATAGCTATATTATAATTCATAAAATCATTTGATCCATATAAAAACACCAACATAAATGCAAACAATGTATAAAGCCACAAGAATTAATCAAGATATAAAACTAGCCCAATACTAAATCTATAAAAAAAAAAAAAAAACTCTATAAAAAACTCTATCTCTAGTAGACCTAATACTAAAATTTATAATAAGATAAGCCTAATATTTATTACCTAAAAAATTGAGGATGTGGAGTATTAAATTTATTAAATACCTAAATAAATAAAATAGATGAAAATTTTTTATATTATCCCATGAATGCCTGGAGGTCAATATCAATATTTAAACCTTTTGGTTCCAAACACTCTAAGCGATGGATCCATTTGGTTTCGCACTTTCTAAGTAGCAACAATCTCCTATTAGGACATGGTCCAGGTTTAATTTGTTCCAAAATTCGAATCTTCAAATCACTAAAATCCCTATTATGTACATAATTGAAATGGTTAGATACACTATGTTTATCATACCCAGATTTAATGTTCTCAACGTGTTCGTACCACCTTCTTTTTATACATCTTTTTGTACTACCTACATATATTTTCCCACATTTACATAACAATTGGTAAACCACATATGTGGATTTACAGTTTGTTCTACCCTCTATTATGTATTTTTTACTTTTATCAAAGTTGTATATTTCATTACCCTTCAAGACATGATCGCACATGATACAATTTTTTCTAAAACATTTAAAAGTACCAGCTTGTGCTTGCAGCCAGTGGGAGGAGGGAATAATGTTACTTTTTAATTTTGAGGGAGCCACCATACTTTTTAAGTTCCTATTTTTCTTAAAGATAACCTGGGGATTCATTCCTATTTGATCTTTTAAAATAGGGTCACCCCTTAGTACTTCCCAGTGTTTCTTCAAAATGTTCTTAACTACTTGAGCACCCTCATTATATGTGGTGATAAATTTAACCTGACTGTGGTTATCCTGGAATCTGTTGTTATTCTTGGTACTCGTATAATCTCTGGGGAAAGTTCTACACTTTTCCTTTGCCTCTTCAATTAAATCTCTGTTATATCCTTTTACTAACAGTTTATTTTCCAGAACTTTGGCCTCGTCCATATAGTCATCCTCATATGTACAGTTCCGCCTAATGCGTCTAAACTGTCCATAAGGGATATTGTCCTTCCACCTTTTTAAGTGTCCACTGCTGGCATTTAAAAAGCCATTTCTGTCTGATGGCTTTCTAAAGTTTCTAACAGCCACTTTATTTTCTTTTATGAAAAGGGTAATATCTAAAAAATCGATAGAATCCCTGTTAGTACAACTCGTGAAAGTGAGATTATATGCATTGTTATTCATGTATTTTAAAAATTCACTTGCTTCTTCTTCCGTTCCTTTCCATATAAGTACTATATCATCTATATACCTGTAAAACTTATGTATATTATCTCTATATGGATTATTTTTCCAAATACATTTATTCTCATAATAGGCCATATAGATGTTGGCATATGACGGTGCCATCGTGGTACCCATGGCCGTACCCTTTATTTGCCTGTAGAAAGTTCCCTCAAACTGAAAATAATTATATTCTAATATAAAATAAATAGCTTCTGTCAGAAAATCTACATGGATTTCTGGGATATTCCATCCTCCACACATCTCTCTAAAGACAACTACACCTAAATCATGGGGGATATTTGTGTAGAGGGCGGAAACATCACATGTCATCCAAATGAAGTTAGGGTCCCATTCCATACCTTCTAGATTATAAAAAATCTAGATTATAAAATCTAGATTATAAGATTATAAAAGTTGAGCTTTACCCAGATGCAAGATTTATCATCTTGCAAATAGTGATTAACAATGTCCATTTTACACTGCAATATTTATGGTCCAAATTCTCACACTCCCGTGTTTTGGGAAAAAAATTAAAGGAAAATTATTCCCGTTTATTACTCAGAATTTTATTTTAAGGGGGATTTTAATGTTTCACTTTTTCCTGAACTGGACAGATTTTCAAAGAAAAATCTTAAAGGGACACTGTACCCAAATTTTTTCTTTTGTGATCCAGATAGAGCATGACATTTTAAGCAACTTTCTAATTTACTCCTATTATCAAATTTTCTTCATTCTCTTGGTATCTTTATTTGAACTGCAAGAATGTAAGTTTAGATGCCGGCCCATTTTTTGGTGAACAACCTGGGTTGTCCTTGCTGATTGGTGGATAAATTCATCCACCAATAAAAAAGTGCTGTCCAGAGTACTTAAACAAACAAAAAACTTAGATGCCTTCTTTTTCAAATAAAGATAGCAAAAGAACAAAGAACAATTGCTAATAGGAGTAAATTAGAAAGTTGCATAAAATTGCATACTCTATCTGAATCACAAAAGAAAAAATTTGGGTTCAGTGTCCCTTTAAGGGCAAAATGTCTGAAACAATTTTGTTATAAACTTAAATTGTTAGATATTTGGCGTATCAAGAACCCTGATGTTAGAGTGTTCTCCTGTAAATCGAAAACCTATAAAACATTTTCTAGAATTGACATGTTTTTAATTTCATAATCTCTTACCATTTTAAAGATCATCACAGAAATTGCTGATATAGAAATTTCAGACCATGCGATTATTTTACTCGCCTTTCCTTCCTTGTCCAAACCCAGAGATAAAAGTCAAAATTTTATATTTCCGTGCTTTTGGCTTAATAATCCCAGATTTAACCAGTCCACACAGTATATTTGCATAATTAACAAATGCAAGATAACAAGACAATGCAATAGCACTTAGTTTGAACTTCAAATGAGTAGTCGATTTTTTTTCTGACAATTTTAATTTATGTCTATTTCCACTCCCACTGTACCATGTGACAGCCATCAGCCAATCACAAATGCATACACGTACCATGTGACAGCCAACAGCCATTCACAAATGCATACACACTTATTCTTGCACATGCTCAGTAGGAGCTGTTGACTCAAAACGTTTAAATATAAAAAGGCTGTGCACATTTTTTTAATGGAAGTAAATTGGAAAGTTGTTTAAAATGGCATGCTCTATCTGAATCATGAAAGTTTAATTTTGATTGAGTGTCCTTTTAATGTGTGGTTGAAATAAAAATGGAAATATTTTGTTACCTATAATAGATCCCAATTTAACAAGATAGAGACTTTTTGGGAAGCTTCGAAAGCTGTCCTAAGAGGGGAAATTAAGATTTATCTTCATGCTTGGAACAAGAAAAATAGGGCAGTTGAAATTCAGCTTGCAAACCATGTTAAAAGTGCTCTTAAAAGATATTACAATTAAATAACTCCTATTAATTGGCATAAATACTGTGAAGCCAGAAATAATCGGAACGTGTTTCTAAAAAAGAAATCACACAGAGAGGAGCTAAAACTGAATTTACAGTTCAGAGGATTTCAAGGTACAGGAGCAAAACACTTCGCTAATTTAATAAAAAATAGAAAGAGTAAGAACTATATCATAGCAATCAAGTCGGGTAAGGATAGATATACAGATACTGAAAATATTATGGAGGTAATTCACAGTTATTACCAAAAGTTGTACGATGCAACTGAGATAAATTTTTCTAAATTAGATAACTTTTGGTCAAAAATCACACTGCCGCAGATATCTAAAGAACATTTAATTAAATTAAATGCCCCTATTACAGGAGAAGAAATCACCAAAGCAATAGAAAAAAACTAAATCAAATAAGGCAGCAGGTCCTGATTTTCTGCCTTCAGAATTTAATAAAATTTTAACTAAGGAGATTAATTATACGTTAGGAAGATTGTATAACGAGTATTATTCATATAATAATACTATGTCTAATTACTTTTCGGCAGCTAATATAATCCTAATTTTAAAGAAAGATAAGGAGATGGAGGATCCAGCATTTTATAGACCAATTTCTGTCCTTAATGTGGACTATAAAATTTTGACCTCGATTATTGCGTCAAGACTGGCAAAGGGGCTAGATAAGATTATACTTCCTGATCAGACCGGGTTCATGCATGGTAGGAATTCCTCCAAAAACATCCGTAAAGTGGTCATGCTCTTAGATTATATGTGGAATATAGATAGAACTATAAATAAGAGAATACACTCAGATTTAGTACTTCTTTCAGTAGATTTCGATTCCATCATGTGGCACTATTTATAAAATTTGTATTCCAGGAGCAATTTGTGCATTTTATCTATAAAATATATAAAAGCCTGGTATCATACCTATTGATTAATGTAATGCTTTCTCCCAAAATAATGCTTGGTAGGGGAACAAGGCAAGGATGTCCATTGTCACCTTTGCTCTTTAACATTGCTCTAGAACCCTTGGCTGTCTGGTTAAGAGATAATTTGTCCAGAGTTCATATGGGGGTACATAAATTAAAAATCCTGCTCTATGCAGATGATCTTTTGGTGTTCTTAGATAAAATCTTGCAATCTATCCCGTTAATTTTGCAAATATTTGCTGATTTTAGTTCTTTTTTCTGCATATAAAATTAACTTTGGGAAAAGCGAACTTATGTGGGTGATAAAATCACGCGTAAGCTGTCAATCGCATCCCTTTAAAGTCGTAGATTCTTTAAAACATTTAGGTATATGTCTTCATCGTAACCCACAAAAATGGTACAATTTAAACTTCATGTCCTTACTACAGAAAATTAAAAGAAATCTTGAATTATGGGCCTCTTTCCCTTTATCTATATCTGCACGTGTGAATTTAATAAAAACAATTATTTTTCCTCAGATACTATATCCACTACAAAATTTACCATTGTCTCTCATAAATATTGATATACGGAAATGGGATACATGCCAATCTAAATTTATTTGGGGAAATAAAAAATTGCGTATTTCACTTTATAGGCTGATGCAAAAAAAGTATGCAACAGGTTTAGCATTACCTAATGTGAGGTTGTATAATATTGCTACACTAGTTAAAATCACACTTGATTGGATATCTGATTCTAATAATTGTGCCTCCATTGAGTTAGAGACTTATTGTACTGCCCCTTTTTCATTAAAAGCTATTTTACATTGCCCAGTTAATAATATTCCACATAAGATACAATCATTCATTTCAATTAAAAATGTAATAATAGCTTGGCAAAAATGGTGCAGGATTCTGGATTTGGATCCTTATTTTTCAAAATTTCTACCTATAAGAGGTAATCCGGAATTTATGTCCGGAATACAGTATAAAGTTTTTTAAAAATGGGAAGAGAATGGGTTAGAATCTGTGGTTCAGTTAATCTCGGATACTCACCATGTATGTTTTTTTGATATTCTGTCTCAACAATTTAACTTACCCAAAAATAATATGTTTGCATATTTTCAGCTTCACCATTTTATTTTGAGTCGGATCCCTGTAATGGATACGGTATCTGAATAGTCTGAGATTAATACATGTATCAATAAATTTAGAATTGGTGATACCTCAATATCACTTATCTATGACCTTATGTTAGCCAAAGAGGGTATGTTATTGTTAGAGAATATATGCAAGGTTTGGGTGTCCTCTTTTTCCTGCTTTAAACCCAGATATGATCAGTCAGAGCCTACTATTAGTAAATAAATTTGTGATTGCTACAAGTTGGAAAGAATCCCATTTTAAGCTTATCAATAATTATTATATTTCTCCATCAAGGATGGCTCGTTTTTATCCTACACAAACTTTTGGATGCCCGCAGTGTGCCTATACCAATGCTAATTTGATGCATATGTTCTGGTTCTGCCCCAAAATATGTCAATTCTGGATGAAAATTCAGTACTGGGTTAACCAGTTATTTGATTTATCTATACAATTTTCTCCAGATGAAGTGATTTTCCTAAAAATTCATAACTATATAGACTCCCAATTTGTATATTCTTTTTTAACTATTGTACTTACAGCCAGATACCTCATAATTTAGAACTGGCAGGCAGTTAAAGCTCCTGCTTTCCCCCTTCTGCTTAGGGAAATACAGGCACAAATTATATATGAAGCATTTCATACACAGTTTGCATCAGAAAAGAAAATTAGTACATTTATTTGTAGTTGGCTCCCTATCATAAAAACTTATCCTTTGGTAGTCCAGAAAAATATTTTAACCCCATTCTTAAGTTCCAAGACCTTTGCAGATTTACAGGCCCATTTATCAAGCTCCGTATGGAGGGGGCCTGTAAATCTGGAGGGGGCCGTGTTTCTGGCGAGTCTTCAGAAACACAACTTATGAAGCAGCGGTCTAAAGAACGCTGCTTCATAACCCTGTCCGCCTGCTCTGAGCAGGCGGACAGGAATCGCCGGAAATCAACCCGATCGAATACGATCGGGTTGATTGACAGCTCCCTGATTGGCCGCGAGTCAGCAGGGGGCAGCGTTGCACCAGCAGCTCTTGTGAGCTGCTGGTGCAATGTTAAATGCGGAGAGCGTATTGCTCTCCGCATTTAGCGAGGTCTTGCGGACCTGATCAGCAGTGTCGGATCAGGTCCGCAAGCCCTTTGATAAATGGGCCCCTTAGTCCTGTACAAGATATTTCCACCGCTTTGGGTATCAAATTCTAGGGAAATTGGCTGAAAGAAAGGGTTACCTTTTTTTTTTTTTCTTCATTTGGGGTTTTGTTTTGATGCTTTTTTACAATTTGGTAAACTGCCCCAACGTGTACATCTTTTTATTTTTATCAGTAGGTAGTGCTAACAGCATGTTATCTCTTTGTTTAGTATTCAGTTGTAAAGATATTACGCACAGCATGTGAAAATGTATTAATTTCTGTTCAAAAAATGTGAATATGTCGATTCCTATTTTCTTGCTTATGAACTGTTATAATGATGCAGTATGTATGATTTAATGATGTACACTATTGAGCAAATAAAAAAAAAGAGTATAAAGAAAAAAAACTATTAACTTGTAATGTCAGTTCAAAAATATAAGCAGTATGAATTAAATGCCAGTAATGATAACAATTGCTAACATTTGCATTTTTGAGCTTCACTTGTAATCTAGCCCAAAGTACACTAGAAGCTGACAACGTTCTTTTAAATAAGGAAATGCTGTAATGTAAGATATGTTTTTATGCCCTTAGTCTAGCTGACCCCAAATTGCAGAATAATTACATAACAATGTAAAACACATACATATGTTAAATGTTTTGAGGTCAGAAAAAAAAATCTAAATGTAGCTTGACAAAGGGAGGAAATATATGAGAATTTGACCAGTTGTAGCCTTCCCATTCTATGTGCCAATACTTGCCTGAGTTAGGTATGTGCCTGTTTTCCAAATTTAACATTCACATCACAATACATCACATTATATTGCCCTTGGGGTTTTCTTACCTTTTCAGTACTACAGTATGATTTAAACTAGAAAACATCCCAAGAAAACTGCAACAATATATATTTCCCCATTACAAGGATGTGAATATTCTGTAAGTAGAAACTAAAAGAAGGAACTTAGACTCCTCTAAAACATAAATAGAATTCCTTGTCATAGACAGTATCAGTTTTCTTAAGAAGAACAAAACCAGGGGAAGAAACAGCAAACAAAAAAAAGCAACATGCAGAAATGTTTTTGCACCCAATGTCATTTCTTTTAGATTTTGTGCGAAATTGTTTCTAATTAACACATTTGTGAGCATGCAGATTGTATTTCAAATACTTGCAAAATACTTTACATGAATATGTTACAACAAATGTAAAATAAAATAAAAAAATAGAGAAGCTAAAAAACAAAAAACAAAAAAAACAAACAATGCAAATTACAGTGTATTGTTTTAATTCCGACAGTCACGACAAACCACCTAGCGCAGTGCAGGGGGCAAATTGCGCAGCAATAAATAAATATATATATATGTATAAAAATATATACATATTTATTTATGTAAAACCAAAAAGGGTACAGGACAAATGGCTACTATAAATTTAAATTATCTCCTCATTTTAAGAAAAGATTCACTTATATGCCGCAACTTTCTTTCCTGCAGTTAACTTATTTGTTAAACTGGTTGAAAGGGAGATACAGGAACTGCCACTGAGTGGCATTGTTGATGACAACTTGACCAAGAAAGAACAAAAAGCTCTGAAAGAGTTAAAAACGGCCCCCAACGTTGTGTACAAATCAGCGGATAAGGGGGGCAATGTCGTTCTAGTGGATGAAACTATGTATTGCAAGGAGGTAATGAGACAATTGTCAGATAAAGATCAATATCTGAAACTTGACTTCAACCCTCTGCCTACCTTGCAATCAAAACTTTTCACAATTTTGAACGATGCCAGAAATGATGGGACAATTACTAATACAGAATTTGGTTATTTGATGGTAGACAATCCAGTTATGCCTATATTTTACTGTATACCTAAGATTCATAAGAACATTAAGAATCTGCCTGGACGTCCCATCATTTCTGGCATCGGGAGTCTGGTTGAACATGTAAATCACTTTTTGAAAAAAATCAATGGGATGCCAGTTGACAAAGAATCACTTTTAGTGACAATGGACGTAGAGGGACTTTATTCCAGTATCCCACATGATACTGGTATAAAAGCCTGTGAAAGTTTCCTGTCAAGCAGAGGTACAAAATTTTCCAAACATACTGAACTCATTGTTGACCTTCTAAGATTCATTCTCAATAACAATGTTTTCATGTTTAATAACAGAATTTACAAACAATTGAGAGGAACAGCCATGGGGGCCACATGTGCCCCCACATACGCCTGTTTACATTTAGGCAAATGGGAGATGGATTCAGTCTATCAACACGATTTGTTCACTAAACATGTCAATGTCTGGCTGAGATATGTGGGCGATGTATTCCTCATTTGGGAGGGTGATCAAGTTGAATTATTGCAGTTTGTCAATAGTTTGAACCAAAATGATCTAAATATACGACTTACTATGCACTTTAGTAAATCTGAGATTGATTTTCTTGACATTAAGGTAAAAAATGTGAACAATATGTTGGTCACTGAAAATTTTAGAAAGGCTACAGCTACTAATAGCCTGTTAATGGCAAGCAGTCACCATCCCCGACACCTTATAGGAGGAATTCCTAAAGGACAATTTCTTCGGCTACGCCGCAATTGCTTGTCGAAAGAGAAATTTGAGGAACATGGAAAGCTCATGCAAGATAGGTTTCTTGAACGTGGCTATTCACGGCGTAAGATTAAAAAAGCTATGATTCGGGGGGGGGAGCCAGCAACCGATGGAGCCAGACGTGTTTCACTAGAGCTCCCTGCTTATGGCCAAATTAAATGCATATATATAACTAATGAAAAAGCTATCAGGGGATGCTGATCATTAAGGATTATTCTATAACTAAAGGAACACTTTAAATTGTGAGCTGGAAATTGAAGAATATATGCTTTTGGAGATCAGCTGCACGATTCAGTTTGCACTGAAACTGACTTGTCCTCTTTATAACTGCAATTAAGGACACGCATTTGCTAAGCATGGATGAGATACGGGCACTGCTCTTGGAATTTACAAAACATATGCAGACTAACTATATTGATCTTATCCGTACAATTAAGACACCATGTGCTCAGACAGAGTATGTTACAACCAAGATGGCGGATAGAGAGGATGTCTCACTACAGGCCCAGATTGTGCAAGGCGCATTCCTCAAGACTATTAAAAACAAGAACCTTGAGCCACAGCACGTGAGAGTTACCAACACTGAAGTGGCAAATGACCGTAAGCTAGATTCGCCTCTCAGTGCTTCACAGACCCATCGGCCACAATCTAATGTGGTTAGCAGAGAATGGCGGAGTGTGACAGACCGCAAAGTGATTCCTGAACCCCGCCAAATTTCAGTAAGTGGAATAGATATTAGAGATGCCGGGAGATGTGCTCTATCCAGGGGAGTAAAAAGTATGAGCCATATACAGATGAAACCTTTCAAGAGCACCGCCACCTCGCCGGAACAGGCCTGGCGATGCGCAGAGGACCGTCAGCTACATGTGCCCAAGCCTTTCCTCATGATGGGGGAGACCCAACGCCTAATTATGGACAGTGGTGTGCTGGTTGTCTGGTGTGAGGGAGAATCGGAGAATGCACTTCTCCCAGATCTGCGGTCCAGCGGTCAAGCAACGAAGATCCCACACACGTCATTTGAGGCATAACTGCAAGGGAGAGACGAGACTGGGCAGCGGTCCTGTCTTCTCAGTTAGCCGCACTGAAGCTGAGGCGATCTCTCATCACAGCTACCGCTCTACCTCTGGATCTGGAGTTTACCGGTCACTCCGATGGACTTTTGCTTACTCGCTCAGGCATAGGGTAAAGTTTGTTAGATTGGCTAACTACTTGTGAACTCATCCCACTAGTTAGTTGTTCTCTTAATGATGTAACTATCTACTACATTCTCTTACTGACCGGAACTCTCCCTGAAGAAGCTGAGATTTAAAGACTTAAACTTAAGCTTGTTTTGCTTTGATGGCGATTTCCATGCTCTAATGTTTTCCCCTGTTATGTGTAAAACACATTGTTGCTGTTCCATTGCTGTAGTTATAGAAGGCATATATATTTTTTATACAGCTTACCGGTACAGGTTAAAAACTGCAGAGTTTGAAACCTACCCTGTTTTGTAGCTAGATATTATGGGACATTTTGTTCTCCTAACTTGGTCACTGCATACTGATGGGGGTTCACTCACTTCTTGTTTTTACTATATATCGGCATGTTGGTGTCAGCTGTACATTACTTACTTCTCTCACTTTGATTTACCTGCTGCACTAGTCTGTCCTTAGTACATGCCTAATAATAGTACAATTGCAGTTCTGTTTTAGTATAATTATAGCCCTATCGATGTATAATGACAACACTACAGTTACATGAGGGTATTTCTGTTTAATTTTTATGCAAAAATGTTTGAGTATGAACTAATGAGTCCAGTTTTGCTGGACACTCTTCATAGCTGAGTATCCTATATATTACTACATAGTCTTCTCTTGGGTATATGCACTAATCTCGACCAACATAAGAGGGTACCTCCCCCTTTAGCTTTAGTCATTCTCAAGTACGTGTCTTACAAGGACACGTTGCACTATGTCCTTGTTTTCATACTCTTTTACAATGTTTAATTGTGGCATGTCATAGTTAACTTCCAAGTTATTTGATTATAAATATTTGTCATAGCTTATTCATGCTTAAAAACTTAGTATGTAGTTAGTATTAAAAATATATCTCTATATATATGGCGATACATTGCCTAAAACGGTAAGCTTTCTATTAAAAGACGTAGAAGTATTTGTTATCTTACAGCCCAATATAGGCAGCTTCAAATTGTAATAAAAATGCTAGATTCTAACTTAAACAAAATTTCTCTAAGCTAAATGTCAGTTTTACATAGAGTTTTATCTACAATTTTCCCTTCACTTTAGGGACTCGCTGTATAATGTTACATATAGGTTAACAAGCTGCTGCACCAATACTACCTATAAAGCACATAGTCGGTTGCTGTTGGCGACCTTTATGCTCACAGCTGAAACATATGTGAACCTTAACAACCCCTCTTAGCCTAGAGACACTGTTTTCCTCATATTTAGTCTTAAGACTTCCATACCCCTAATGTTAAACAGCATGTCTCTCTGTCAACTATCGTGCTGTATGTTTTGTTGAGACTATCATTGTATGTACCATACCTTGCACGTATTCTTATTTACCTGTATGCTAACTGGGTATATCTATGATACTTACGTAGTTCCTTTTAATGCCGAGGCTTCCCAACATGATGCTTTTATTGAGCCTATAAGTATATGGTGTAATATTAAGCGAGACATTATGTTTATTATTAGTACATACCCACAGATGTCATATATATATACCTATCCCCATCTGACAAAGTTACACTTTTAGATTAGGGGTACATTTCTAATAGAGAGTTGATATGTGTTTGAAAGTTTATGCACATTGGGGCATTGTTTAATGGGTTCTATTAGCTGTTTTTGTATTATCTGCCTTTTAGTTCCTTCTAATATTGGGGCTTCCCAACATGATACTTTTATTAAGCCTATAAGCATATGGTGTAATACTAAGCAAGACTTTATGTTTATTATTATTAGTACATACCCATAGATGCCATATATATACCTGTCCCCATCTGAAAAAGTTACACTTTTAGACTAGGTGTACATTTCTAATAGAGAATTGAAAATCTTTATCTATGTTTGAAAGTTTGGGTAGTCATACCAGTGAGAACTGGTTAACTCTTACTGTAATATTAGAGATTAAAGAACATTATATGTTTAATGGCTCAAATGCACAAACCATAGAAAGGAAGACCATAAGGTCTCCTGAGCTTTTTATTGAAATATTTAGAGCCAGCTGGACTGTGTAATATTGGCATATACCCTTTTGTTAATAATTAGTCCATAACCCCATAGATCTTGAATGACTCCTAATGTTTTTGGTATTCCACATGTTTGAAATTCTAGGGTATTTTACCCCAGTCTCTGATTACTTATACTGGTAGTATATGTATTTATATGTTTTCATATCATCTGCTATACCATATTCTGTCATGACTTCTTATAACGTCATAGGCACTTTATTACTGAACTAGAGACATGGGAACTTTATTTCTGACACCTCCGCCCCCCCCCTCCCTTTTTTTCCCCCCTTTCTTCCATGCTCCGAGCGGTGCTTACCCGCTGACTTGTTCCCTACCTCCCCTCAACTATCATAAAGCCCAAAAGCGGCTATTCTCCAGACTAGCATACCGATTCATTTATTATACCTAAAAAGGTCCATGAGTGGCCTTCTAATTAGTCTGTCAAATTAAGAGTGAAAAATTATAAAATAGAGGTATGTGTAGCCTCGCTCTCCTATATATGTACACTGTCTTGCAATTGTTTTCATTCTATATATTCTGACATGTTTAATATTGGCAATATGAGGCGATGTTTGTTTTCTTTTCTTTTGTATGTATCATAAAACCTCAATAAAAAATTATAAAAAAAAAACAAAAAACTATGATTCACGCAAGAAAAATTGATAGAGATGATCTCCTGTTCAAGAGGACTAAACAAAGTCAGTAATACGATTAACCACGACTTATAATTGTCATTGGCAAACCATTAAGTCAGTTCTTAATAAGCATTGGCCAATCCTTTTAAGTGATGGCAACATTGCTGAAGAAGTTGGGACTTATCCCAGCCTTACAGCAAAAAGAGCAAAAAATCTCAAAGATAACCTGGTCTCGAGCCAATTTAAACCCACAGAAAAAGAAGGAAATTGGCTTAAGAAGCACATCCCTAATGACAACTTTCCTTGTGGAAAGTGCGTGACATGTGATTTTATGAAAAGGACCAAGACATTTTCTAGCAATAGTAAAAAATCTTTTCAGATTAATTACTTCTTCAATTGCAATACGGAGGGGGTTGTGTATCTCCTGGAATGTTCTTGCCCGGTGTTTTATGTGGGCAAAAACAATCTAGCAGCATTGCGAGACATTATCAAGCTGTACATAACAGCAACCCAGGTTGTCTAACCTTTACAGGTATAGACAAAGGTATTGTGCATGGAAGAGGGGGGGACAATGATAAATGTCTGCTACAAAAAGAGTGTAAGTGGATATTTACTTTGAACACTCTTTCGCCAGTTGGTCTTAATGAAAAGTTGGATATGGCTAGTTTCATCTAAAAAAGCCCCTTTCTATTATAATATTCATGTATATTAGAGTATTTGGATGTTATGAAAATGAATAGCTTTCTAACATCATTACTTGCTCCCTGAGTTTCTAATTTTAGTTTCAATTTCAATTAAAGACTACTTATTTCATTCTTTTGCTTATCTTTTGTTTTTAATTTTTTTTTTTTTTTTTATTTGCAATTGTGAACGTCATTAACTAATTTGACTTATTATGTCTCATCAACTTTTTTGCTAGTTACTTCCTTCTTCTTTAGAATTAGTTAGGTTTGGTATGTATGTTACACATTGTTTAGCATCAAGATTAAGGTACATAATTGGTTAAAACTGGGAGGAGTCTTTGTGGATATATTCCCTCCCAGCAGGGCTAAGATCCATCCGCCCTGAGGAAGCCCCGTCTATCATTTGGCATTGTGGGTGAAACGATCAGGATCGTAGGCATTGGATCACAGACGCACATGTGACCAACCAGGAAGTAAGCACACAGTCCTACCATGCTGCAGTCTCAGCGTGCAGCATTCAACTGGCTCAGCAAACTGTTTCATGGGACTCAATTACAAGGCAGTATTTCAGGAGGCAACCGGTAACAAACAGCGGACCTCAATTGTGGACACCTCCAGAATCAGATAAGTGCATGCTTATGGTTTAACATAGGAATATAGCTGCTTTCACTTGCAATATGGGGGGTTAGCCTGGACTGACTCCCACTGCTCATTTGGCTTGTTTGCTGTTTTCACACAACATCTTCAGCAATAAGAAGTACTATGCTTTACTAACACGCATGCAGCTTTGGCAGCACTTATCCCATTTTGCATACCTTGGACTTATGCTAAGTCTGGCTGAAGACAATACCGCTATATGTGTAAAATCATCCTGGTGTGATTTGGTTGTTTTCTTCAGCAATACACTCTTGTGAGAATTTTATCTCAATAAATTCAGGCATCTCTATGTAAACTGCTGTGTCTCTATGTAACTGCTGTACTGAGGCAATTCATTATGGAAGATGTATTACTATGTTCCACTATCTATCTTATTGCTAATAACCATTGCAATAGTTATTCTTCATACTTGCATGTAACTCACTATCTATCTTATTGCTAATAACCATTGCAATAGCTATTCTTCATACTTGTATGTAATTCTTTGTAATTGTTACTATACTGCCATTATTGTTGTTCCTGAAATCTTTACAAAGCACCTATCACTGCTTAGATCCCTAAAAATTTACCTGTCTGGTAATTATCCCTTGTATTGACTTGGGTACCGTGTACAGCTTGGGTGTAGCAGTGTACTAGGTGTCTTTGGATTGCATTTTTGCCAATATTATGATTATGATGTGCACATCTTCAGGGTTTTAATTGGCCACATGTACTATATTGTTTGTTCAACATACTTTACTTTGTGTTGCTAACATATACCCGAGGCCAGCGCACAACTGGCCTATTGCTATGTTTGGACAGTTAGGATTTACTTCTTTCTGTACTATTAATAAATTATTTTTTGTTCTCAGTGATTGTACTGGTCAGAGATTCATTCCATTTGTTTAATTTAGCTACACTTTTGAGCTATTTTTTATAAAAAAAAGAGTGCTTGATTCCCTATCTATACAGGGCCTTAAGAAATGTTTGATGATCCTTGTTCTTCTCTTGTAGTTTGTTGAAGAATATTTATTTATGTGTTTATATGTATATATACACATATTAACATATAAATATATATGTAAATAGGAATATATATATATATATATATATATATATATATATATTTATAGTGAGAACACATTGCCCCATTCACCTCAATGTAAAGGCACTTTAGGTGCCATTTATTTCCTAACACCCCACTTCCCCTCATTTTAACCCCTTATAACTGCTTCATGCAGTTTTAAAAAAAAAAAAAATACTCATCTTTATTTAAAATGTTTATGTACCGTCCTTTTTATTTTGGGGGCAATTGGGGCATTTTTTCTGACCTCTGGTTAATTAAAGTGACACGCAAAGTGAAACCGCAAGCTTGCGGTCACATTAACCACCACTTGTAATGACTGGTTATTTAACGTGCGCTCCAGTCATAATCTGGCCCTATATGGAATACTTTTTGGATGTGTGGGTTTTTTTTTAATCAGATTGTACAAGAGAGCTTGCACATGTTGTCCCCATTGTGAAATAAGAATTGTGTACAGTTAGAAAATGTGTAAAATATTGTTATAATTAGATAGTTGACACCAACTTTATTTGTTTTTCTATATAAATTCCAAGTTGATGCAGAGTGGCAAATTATAATGTATATCTTCTAATTTGGATTTTTGATTTTTTTTAAGTAGATAAGAAATCCTACTTTGTAGTGCTTTGGGATTGTTAATTGATGCTAAATGTAGGAAAATACATTAGAATTAAGTATTTAAAAAAAGTTGGATGCTGCATGTTTTTTTTTTTTTAGTTTTGTTTTTGCAAACTAAACTTATTCTTTAAAAATGGTTGGTCTGCTAAACAGCTTCAGTACTGTTTTGAGAAATAGTTCAACAGGGGATATGTAATGCCTGTTTGTTAGTATCTTAATCAGAATATCTAGCTGTTATATGTATGATTTAAGTGTATATGTATCAAAAGCACTTAATTAAGAAGGGTTAAGCCTGCATATTACATGCTGTTAATACATTTTGCTTAATTATGTTAGGAGTCTATTATAATCAATTGGAAGACTTGCTGTGCGTGGCTTTTTGGAGGGTTTTCATCAATTAAAATAAGTGTCTTGTATAACTTTTTGCAGGGTTTTCAAATTTGAGTCTTCAAATTTCACAGCTTTTCTGATGAACTAGAATGTACTTCATAGAAAGATGGCAAACTATACGAGTCATCTTTAGCATGAACACTCAGTGTACAAGATCAGCAACAAGTTTACATTTCATCAATCCATTTCTAAGTGTATGTCAGGGAAGATAGTAAAGTCTCTAGCAAAAAGTAGCATCATTTTAAATGATAAACAAATATTCCAGTAAGGATAAAATTAATGGAGCATGAACTGATATGAACAATTATAATATAGTAGATCTCTTTCTATGAAATTATTGATATGCATATTAGCATATTCTTATGAATCTTAGTAAGTAACTTAAAACAAAATATATACTTAATAAGTATTTTATATAATTTCTGGTTAATATTATTGGCAACTATTAACATTTGGTATATCATGTATAATATGCCGTTCCTTAGAAAGTGGAACAGCTGCTGGAAACCACGCTGTGCTTGAGTAGACTGTGGAAACTGCCCATTCCACTAATATAAACCCAACAAATGTAATGTCCACAGCACTCGATTAAATATAAAATGTCTTTATTTGACAAAAAGGAAACTTTGCTAGTTTTTTTGTTAAATAAAGACATTTTATATTTAATCTAGTGCTGTGGACATTACATTTTTGGATGTATAATATACCCAGAAAAAAACTGCTTTGGTCTGTATACATTCATACATTTGATACAAAGGCATCTACTTATCAAGCCGTCAACTTACTTGCATTCAACGGCACCAATACGCTCACCTAAGATCGCCTAACTTCGCTGCCGCAGACCTGAATACGTTCTCCAAAGTTACCAAAAAAGATGTCAAAAAGCTGCGCACCAAGTACGGCGCGATGAGCAGCGGGCTGTTGTTAACTGACAGTCATCGATCTCGCTGCTCTTCGGCTTTTTCCCAGCTTTATTGGTATACTGTCACCAAACACCCACACTATACTACACTGTTTTACCCCTATCCCGCTGCTCACGGACCCCGCTGCAACCAAATAAAGTTATTAACCCCTAAACCGCCGCTATAACGGGGCATTGCCCCAAAGTAATCAGCATAAATAATACAAACAAACCCCCCAACAGTATAACTCACCACCCACACAAACAACCCCCCAAATAAAATACTAACTAAAAAAACCTAAGCTCCCCATTGCCCTAAAAAGGGCATTTGTATGGACATTGCCCTTAAAAGGGCAGTTAGCTCTTTTTCGGCCCAAAGCCCTAACCTAAAACTAAAACCCACCCAATACACACTTAAAAAACCCTAACACTAACCCCCTGAAGATCGACTTACTGTTCTGAAGACCGGATATCCATCCTCAAGGAAGCGGCAGAAGTCTTCATCCAAGCTGGGTGAAGTGGTCCTCCAGACGGGCAGAAGTCTTCATCCAGACGGCATCTTCTATCTTCATCCATCCGGTGCGGAGGGGCTCCATCTTCAAGACATCTGACGTGGAGCATCCTCTTCCTTCCCACGACTACCAACGAATGAAGGTTCCTTTAAGTGAGGTCATCCAACATGGCGTCCCTTAGATTCCGATTGGCTGATAGAATTCTATCAGCCAATCGGAATTAAGGTAGAAAAAATCCTATTGGCTGTTGCAATCAGCCAATAGGATTGAGCTTGCATTCTATTGACTGATTATGGGAGCACCGTAACTCCTGAAAATGCCTGCAAAAATAAACTAACACCTAACGCATGCGCAATTTCTATGTACCTCTCAATCGCAATCCCCCACCGCAATAACTAATAAAGTGTATTAACCCCTAACCCACACCACAAGTAATAACTAAATTATTAACCCCTAAATCCACCAACCCCAACATTGCAAACTACCTATTAAAACTATTAACCCCTAATCCGCCATTAACCCACAATGCAAACTACCTATTAAAACTATTAACCCCTAACACCCCCTATCCTGACACACCCAAATTACCTAATTTACAAAATACTAAAGTTACTATAAAATTAAAAAAAACACTTTAAAAATAAAAATAAACTAAGGATAAATTAAAG
The DNA here is from genome assembly GCF_027579735.1 of Bombina bombina. Taxonomy (NCBI): domain Eukaryota; kingdom Metazoa; phylum Chordata; class Amphibia; order Anura; family Bombinatoridae; genus Bombina; species Bombina bombina. The sequence continues at coordinate 392,437,696 of NC_069504.1, read as the reverse complement.
GGACAGTCTATTCAAATTTCTGGAGTAGACTGTCTCTTTAAGCTACAATTACAGAAAATAAAAAAATCTAAGATTACATCAAATAAAAAGAAAATTACCAAATTTTAATTTTTTTAACTATCCCTATGAAAATAAAAAATCCCCCCCAAAATAAAAACACCCCCTACTCTAATAAACTACCAGTAGCCCATAAAAGGGCTTTTTGCAGGGCATTGCCCCAAGATAATCAGCTCTTTTACAACAAAATACAGAAATCCCCCCTAACAGTAAAATCCCCACCCACCAAACCCCCCCCAAATAAAATAACCTAACACTAAAAACCCTAAACAACCCATTGCCCTGAAAAGGACATTTGTTGGACATTGCCCTTAGAAGGGCATGTAGCTTTTTTACTGCCCACCCTATCTAAATAACATAAAACACCCAAAAAAAACTTAAAAAAACCCTAAGTCTAAGCCCCAGGTTGCTACTCATAGGATGAAAGCTATTCAAATCCTATTGGCTGTTCAAATCAGCCAATAGGAAGAGAGCTACTGAAATTCTATTGGCTGATTTGAATAGCCAATAGAATTTCAGTAGCTCTCATCCTATTGGCTGATTTAAACAACCAATAGGATTTGAGTAGCTTTCATCCTATTGGCTGATTTGAATTGGAAGAATCAAATCAGCCAATAGGAATTCAAGGGACGCCATTTTTAATCGCGTCCCTTGAATTCTCTATCCAGTGTGCGGTGAAGATCGTACAAAGAGGATCCTCCACGCTCCATGGCTCCACGGTCGCCGGTCTTCAGTTCCGCAGTCTTCAGTCTTCAGCTCCGCGGTCCTCAATCTTCAGCTCTGCTCCGCGAAGGATGTTCCAGGAAGAAGAATGAAGAGATTGCTGCTTGGAAGAATACTTCACCACCTGGAACAGGACCTTCTCCGCCGGACTTCAGGAATGGTGAGTAGCAACCTGGGGCTTAGACTTGGGGTTTTTTAAGGGTATTTTGTTTTTTTTTATTTTATTTAGATAGGGTGGGCAGTAAAAGAGCTAAATGCCCTTTTAAGGGCAATGCCCAACAAATGTCCTTTTCAGGGCAATGGATAGTTTAGGGTTTTCAGTGTTAGGTTATTTTATTTGGGGGGTTTTGGTGGGTGGGAGGTTTTACTGTTAAGGGGGACTTTGTGTATTTTGTTGTAAAAGAGCTGATTATCTTGGGGCAATGTCCTGCAAAAATCCATTTTAAAGGCTACTAGTATTTTATTAGAGTAGGGGGTGTTTTTATTTTGGGGGGCTTTTTTATTTTCATAGGGATTAGGTATCATTTTTTAAAATTTGGTAATTTTCTTTTTGATTTTATGTAATCTTAGATTTTTTTTATTTTATGTAATTGTAGCTTAAAGGTACAGTCTACTCCAGAATTTTGATTAGACTGTCCCTTTAATTTATACTTAGTTTATTTTTATTTTAAAGTAGTGTTAGTTTTTCTTAATTTAATAGTAACTTTAGTATTTTGTAAATTAAGTAATTTGGGTTCATTTAGGGGGTGTTAGGTTAGGGGGTGTTAGGTTAGGGGTTAAGTTTATTGAGTTGTGGGCTTTGGCGGTTTAGGGGTTAATACTTTAATAGGTTTATTGCATTGTGGACTTTGGCGGTTTAGGGGTTAATAGTTTTAACAGGTAGTTTGCGTTGTAGGTTAATGGTGGATTTTGGGTTAATAGTTTTAATAAGTAGTTTGCGATGTTGGGGTTGGCGGATTTAGGGGTAAATAATTTAGTTATTACTTGCGGTGTGGGTTTGATGGCGGATGTAGGGGTTAATAGTTTAATTAGGCTAATTGCGTTGTGGGGGGGTTGTCGGTTTAGGGGTTAATACATTTATTGTTAGTAGTGAGAGGGGGGATTGCGGACATAGGGGTTTTACATGTCGGGTTTATTTTTGGGAGGCGTGTTAGACTTTTTCAGGAGATTTGATATTTTCTTTACTTTTCTTAGGTGCCGGCAGTTTCTAAAGTGCCGTAAGTCACTGGTGACTCCAGAAATTTGTATTTAGGCTCATTTCTGGACATCGCTAGTTTATCAGACTTACAGCACTTTATGAATTGCCGGTGAGGTTTATGTAATTCCCTGATGTGCAAGGTGAAATTACGGGTGGCACAGGTTGCAGCGCTTGTGCTGAAGCTGGCGCCATATATGTAATCTCGGCCCTGTTGCGACAACAACAACTAGTATGTATATAGTACCTTTCTCCCAGTGGGACTCAAAGTAGTTGTTATTATTACCCAATTTAATGGTACTCATTTAATCGACCTCGGAAGGATGAAGGGCTGAGTCGGCCCTGCCCGGATCTTTGAACAGGTTTTTGTAGTCAGGGCATTTTACCAACTGAGCTACCTCATCAACGTTATGTTCTATATTTGAATTATTATCTGAAGCTTAGTTTGGTTGCTCTGCTTCCTGCTGCTGCCTCTCTTGTTCATGACATTCTCTGAGATGAGTCTCCAAATAGAACTATTAAGTAAAACTTTTTATGGAGCAGGTGTGTGAGAAAGTGAGGAATTTAGGTACTTTAACATGAGGGATTTAAAAAAAGGAGGAATTTGAAGGATAAGAATAAATTGTAAGGAAAGGTTGTAGTGGTGCTTTTAATTTCAATACATTGTTTGAAATCTCTTTGTAAAACTTGTCCAAGTTCCTGTATGTTTTCGTGTCCCAGTTAGCAATGCATGTTTGGATTATTTGCATATACTAGAAGTGTAATTATCTAACTAAAAGGAGTGTTTTTCAGTTCTTCCCATAGGTTTCCCACAGGCTTCAATGCTATGTATATTCTGTATCAAATAAAATTGTTATTCAAAATTTCTCCCGTGCACATGTTTACCCATTAGTATATTCTGATAACACAAAGTACAATATACAATAATAAATATTTATTTTTCTAACACCATGACAATATTACATTAATTGACCAATTAGAAATACAATCATTTCTATTGAAGTTTTTTTTTCTGTTTTTGTTTGTTTATTTCACACACATTCTGTTTAACTCTGTGATGTTCCATCAATGTACATTCAAATTTACACTTTATCACCATTGTGTGAGGAATTAGTTGAATAAAATAACAAATGTCTTTATGTTTCTATTGTGAGGTAAATAAGAACAAATCATAAAGGTAAATAATTATGCAGCACTAGAAAACAATTGTACCATGTTTTGTTAATTAATTAATAATAATAATAATAATAATAATATAACAATTAAAGATGACCAAAGTAATAAATAAATATACAAACAAAAAAATAAAAATAATAAACAAACAGAAAAGTGCAAGCTTTAAAAACCCTCTGAGCACTACAACATGTAAACTGTAGCACAAAGTGGTATATAAATGTCCAGAAATCTTGGACTTTTTCCTCTTGTTCATTTGATATCATGTTTACATCACTTTTGTTATATTATATCTTTATTATCAAGCACAATTTTCCAGGAAAAGAGGGACACATGAGGGGACCTTCGGCTTAATGAATTTCAATGAGCGAGCTTCTGAATAAGTAATTGTGCTTTTCATTGTGAAAATTTCTCCTTGTCTCCTACAAAGTCAACCTATGGTTCAACATCATGGTTCCGCTTACTCCCTGCATATGTATGTCAGCAGCAAATACAATTAGTGGCTTCTGTGACAAATACATTCAGTGGCTTCTGTGGCAAATACATTCAGTGGCAAGCTAAAATAAATAAAAAATAAAACATTTTACTTATGCATCTCAATAGAAAAGCCTGTAGCGAAATCTGTAAAACGGATTGAAAAGTTTTGGTGGGGAGATAAAGGGTTGTTGCATGGATATATCTTTGTTTTTAGGTATGTAAATCTGTTCAGCAGATGCTAAGAGATCAAACAGCATAGATATATAGATTACCTAAAAACTATCAGATATATGTAGAAATATGTATTTATAAATAAACATAATCTTCTATGGAATGTGAAATATTAATATTTCATGTCGGGTTAGTGCACTTGAGAAAATGCAATTGGGTTTGCGCAACATGTTTCACGCTCCATTGAATTACATGGGGGAATATGTTAACGTGGTTACGATATTCCAAGTTCGGCTTTTTGCTTGCGTCGGGTTAGCACTTGTGCGAAAACTTCTTGCTTTCAACTTGTAATATGCACATTACCCAACACGAGAAAAAAAATTACTTTAGCAGAGTTAATGTGTGAGCAGGAGTGCAAACTACCACTCCATTAGTAATCTAGCCCTTAAATGGGACATGAAACCCAATTATTATTATTATTATTTTCATGACTCAAATAGCGCATGGGATTTTATACAACTTTGCAATTTATTTTGTCTAATTTTTTTGTTCTCTTGGTATTCTTTGTTGAAAATTATACCTAGGTAGGCTCAGGAGCTGCACATATATGTTTTATCTTATTGGCTCATCCAATGTGTTAACTAGCTCCCAGTAATGCAATGCTGCTTCTTTAGCAAAGAATACCATGAAAATGAAACACATTAGATAAAAGAAGTAAATTGCAAAGAAACATTTTAGATTTTATATCCCTATTAAAATTTAAAGGGGCCGATTTAGTAAAGTTCAGACGGACATGATACATTCTTGTGAACTGCTTGTGCAATGCCGCCCCCTGCAAATTCGCAGCCAATCAGCCGATAGCAGGGGGTGTCAATCAGCCCGATTGTAAAACTGCTGTTTCCGGCGAGCCTGAAGTCTCATGCGGAAATAGGGACATCAAGCTCCATTCTGAGCTTGATAATTCGGTCCCCCGTGTGTTTAAATGTGCTTTTCTTGTATTTTAACACTGACAAATTTTAGTTTTTCCACTCCCACCAGGGAGACTGGAGTGCATTCAAAGAAATGTAGACCCCTGACAATCCTACATGTTGCACAGTGATTGGATAATATTTTCCATACTTCTAGTATATGTGTCTCTAATAGGCTTCTGCAAAGAAGCTGAGATAAATTCAAGAGGTTTTTCAAGGGGTGTGTTCTAGGGCTGCAACCCAATGCAGATGATGCTAACTAAACTATAATTTATATTCTGTTAATACACTTAGGGCTAGATGAGGCAATGTTTTGCCTGAGCGATATCAGGGTTATATACATTTATATGTCTGTACATATGGATTTATGTGTATATATGTATTTACAGACATATATACACATATAAGCACATACATATGTATACATATATAGAAGTGCATTGGAGCCCTTTGCAGTCAGCTACCTGAAAACATGAAAATATGCAATATTCATATTAATTTTAGACTGTGTATTTACTGTAAATATGTCACATTCTAACATTCTAATGTTCTTCAAATAAGGGAATATGTTTTAAGTATTTCTAAATAGATATACCTCTATATATCTGTATATATCTATACCTCTATATACCTGTATATATCTATACCTCTATATACTGTATATATATATATATATATATATATATATATATATATATATATATATATATATATATATATATATATATATATATATATATATATATATAAATATATACATCTATTTAAAGGTATAGATATTTATTTTACAAAAAAAACATCAAATATATGTAGCAATATGTATTTATGAATTAATAGAACATATTCTTCCATGTGAAGAACATTGGAATGTGAATTGTTCATATTTTCATATCAGGTTAATGCATTTGAGAAAATGTGATTGTGTTTTTTTGCGAGTAGGGTGCTCCATTGACTTATACAATATGAAAGAATATGTTAACGCAATCAGGATATTGTAACTTCAGCTTTTTGTGCTTGTTGGGTTAGCGCACAAGTGAAATCTTTTTGCTTTCAACTTGATTGTATTTTCAGATGCAGTAGGTGGCGGCACTGAAGCACTTATGGCTTCCTTAGGGTTGCTGTTAGGTATATTAATACCTTTACCACTAGCGATAAGACTCTTATAAATACTATTGTTCAAAACAATATAAGGCAGGATATGGAATGAACCAAGAGTTTAAGTAATCTAACCTTGTGTGTGTGAGAAATGACTTCCTCTATATTATTTTTTAATAAACTTGTATGCATGAAGCAATGGCATGAAAGTGATGTGAAAAAAAGTAATAAAAAAACTGTACTCACAAAAATTATTAAACAGGAGACAAAGCAACATTTTTCAGTGTATCTCTAAATGCATTATTTTGTAAAAAGAGCTTGTAAGCGAGTGCTGGACTTTTTCTTTGTGTTATATATACACACACATGTATTTACAAAGCCACACACACACATATATACTGTATGTATATATATATATATATATATATATATATATATATATATATATATATATATATATATATATATATATATATATATATATATATATATATATATATATACACACACATTTGAGCCATTCCTAGTTCAATGTCTTGTCATATTCCGTATCCATCCACCTTTTAAACATTTATTTCAATAATAAACATATATATACAGTATATATTATATATATATATATATATATATATATATATATATATATATATATATATATATATGTGTGTGTGTATACTACTTTATTTTTATGATTTACATGTCTTTTGGTGTACTTTTATTGCAACCTTAACACTAACTTTTTTAGAGCTGCTAAATCTAGGTTGCTTTCATACTGGTATTATATTTTGTATGTATACATTTTGTGTTTTTGCCTCCCCCTCTCATCCTCAGCCTGCTTTTGTGCAGATTCCTGTATATTTGGAGTTTATTCGCATCTCTAGTTACTGTTTCACCCAGCCTGCTTTGAATTTATGGCAACAGTTTCTCCTTGAAAACATTCCTTTATGCTGCACTAACTTGCAGTTGCCCAGTACATGTTGTAGTAACCAGTTTTAAAGGGAAATGTTAAAATGCTGAATTACTTGAAAGTGATGAAACATATCTGTAAAAAGCTGAATAGAAAATATTGCATGAGCTTCTCTGTATAAAAAAGACAAATATTTTACCTCAAACTTCTTCAACTCACCAGAATAAATGCTTTGTGACCGTTATCCTTCAGCTACTCTATTTACTGCCATCAGCATAGTGGAAAAAAACAGCATCATCTCTGCTGAGCTCATTCTTTACTTTGTGATCTGTGGGGTTTTATCTTCATTTTATAAGAATTGATTTAAAAGTTTTTTAGGCAGAGGAAATAATTAAAGTGACTGTACCTGCACATAGCAAATATTCTTGTTTTGTACATAGAGATGCTCATGCCATATTTTCTATTCACATTTTCACTGATATGCTGTACATAACTTTCATTTGCAACAGCATGTGGGTAACATGTCTCTTTAAGACTGTACTGCTGTAGAACAAGACATCCTGCCATGTTCTTCTGCCAATTTCAGCTGTTTGTCAGGACCACTTGTACCAGATACATTAGTTGATACTGTCCCTCACTCTGTTGTGGTATCAAAGCTCAGTTTTAGCTTGTGGACTGACAGTTACAGGTATTTGCATATAAAACCAGTGACCATATAAAGTTGTGCATTTATAAATAATTGTTTATATCAACACTGGAAGGGTTGTGCACAAAGGGCCAATGTACTGTTCAATGTCTCTGTAATGTTTTACAAATTATCAATTTTACCTGCTGGAGTGTATTCCAATATTTACTAATAGCTGTATGTGTGTATGTAACCAAGAAACAGCATAAATCACATTCCCATTTATGGATGGCGGAGATTCACAAAAACAGATATTTCTTATACAAAAGTAAGCCTAAAGGAACAATTTCTCATACATTTTAACCTCTGCAGCTGGTATAACAAGTTACTTTTAGTGTACACTGTCCCTTTAAATTAGCTGTGATGATGTAACCTTTTTAGTTTCAAATTTTGCCTGTGCTCATTCATAAAAATCTTAAGCAGCGTGTAAAATGTAAATATGCACAGCACGTACTGAAGCAAAATGCTGAATCTTAGGTAACTCCATAATGGAACTATATATTCCACATGGAATGGCACATGTCTCATTTCCTGTAAGTCATAGTCACCTTGAAAGCAGCTGCAGAGCTGCTGTACAAATTTGGGAATTCTTTACTCACTCATGCCTTAAAATCCCATGTAATTTATTGGCATGTCCAGTCTTGTCCCATTCTGTTTCTTTTTACAATGTACATTCATACTGTACATTCAATTACAGGTTTATGTCACTTTCTCGTTGCATATTATTTACAGAACTGATGCTAACACAGTGTTCTAGTTTTATTACTTTGGACAGGAAGTTGCATTAAAAGACTGAAGGATTCTGCTGAGTTAGCATTCACCTTCTACTCTATACAAAGACATTGCTGTGATATACAAGGTATTTCTCATTTATAATAAATGATACTACTGATTTTCATTTCTGTTTAAGACAGTCACACTCACAATAACAATTTTTTTTTCTTAATTGAAAAGAAATATTTATTCATCTTTTGTTTCCAGTGAATATTTTCATTTCGTTCTTTCAACTTATCCAACCAATTTTAAATTGCAATGGAGTAAGAGACAAGGAAATTATAATGTGAAATAAACCCCTAAATGAATAAATATCAAAGAGTTAGAATAATTTGAATTTCAAAAGTGATTCTCTTATTTAAAGGGCCACTAAACCCAAAATCTTTCTTTCATGATTCAGATAGAAAATACAAATTTAAACAGCATTACAATTTACTTCTATTATTTATTTTGCTTCATTTTCTAGATATCCTTAGTTGAAGAAAAAGCAATGCACATGGGTGAGCCAATCACATGAGGCTTCTATGTGCAGAAACCAATCAGCAGCAACTGAGCATATCTAGATATGCTTTTCAGCAAAGAATATCAAGATAATAAAACAAATTAAACAATAGAAGTAAATTAGAAAGATGTTAAAAATTGATTTCTCTTTCTAAATCATGAAAGAAAAAATGTGGGTGTCATGTCCCTTTAAGTCTTAAAATTTAGTGAATCTTGGTCTTTCAGTATTTAAGAGTAAAGGGACACTTTAAAATGTATTTTTATGTAAAAAGTATTTTACAGTAATTAAAATGTGTTTGTTTTTATACTTGTGAAAAAAGTCACAGTCAGTTAATGCTGGTGGGGGTATTGGACCAGTCATAAGGTTATTTGCAGGGGTTAATAATCATAGTGGGGTTTGTTGATGTTGAATAACATTACTTGAAATGGGAGTGGTGGCAGTCAGGGTTATTTGCATGGTGGGAAGTTTGGAACAGCATAACCTGTTTATTATGGGGGGGGGGTGGATCTGGTGAGTTGTCACTATGCAGTGGCTCAGTCAATAATATCATGCTTCATAGCATTTACATATTTTTATGGAAATCTTCAGGTGATTCTCTGCAGAGACTAGAGAATCTTTGTTGGACTGTTAACACTAAGATGGAGATGTTAAAGGTTAGAGTCTAAAGCTCTATAAATAGTCATCCAACTATGAACATGTTAGTAAAATACAATTATAACTCATCCTGATTTGAAAATGTCATTGATCAAATGTATTATCACAGGTCTTGCTCACAATCAAGTTTCAATTCATCCCAAAGATGTCCAGTGTGGTTAAGATCAAGGCTCTTTGCAGGCCACTCAAGTTCCTCCACACCAGCCTCATCAAACCATGTCTTCATGGACCTCCTTTTTTGCACGGGGCAAATTCATGCTGCCACAGAAAAGGGCCTTCACCAAAATGTTGCCACAAATTGTCTAAAATGTTTTTGGATCCATGGATGTGGCTAAAAGCACCTGAACTCAATAATTAATAGAGGTGTCAACATACTTTTGACTCTATTGTTTATTTCCTCAGGCACACAGCTAAGAATACAGACTTATAAAATAGATATACAGATATACTTTTCTTTAAATTCCATAAGTGCCCTTAGGGCTTAAGTGGGTGTTGCTAGATACTTAAGGGAAACTGTCTTTTATAAATAGATAGTAAAATTGAGACATACATTTCTTTGCTAGAAGCATCAGAATACAATGACATTTCCAGGAAGTTAAAAAGTTATTTGCACAATAATATTTTTTAGTGTCCACGTGAGCAGTTTAACAAAAAAATAATAATTAAGTAAACAATTTCCATTAAATGCATTGTGCTAAAATGCAACAACATGTACTTTTATGTTTCACGTACAAACAGTATTACTTCCTTAAAGAAAAAAATAAAGAATAAAAGGAAAAATAATATAGAGAATCTACTTAAAGGAAAAAAGAGCATATGATATAAAAATAACTGCTAAAGTGTGACAAAGGTTGCACCAAAGTTTAATTTTACTACACCAATTTTTGTAGTGTGCATTTACAAAACACAATAGGGCCTATTTATCAACCCGTCAACTGTGCTGCATTCGCCGGGAACCTATACGCTCGCCTGACATCGCCTAACATTGCTGCCGTGGACCTGAATACGCTCTCCATATTTAACAAAAAAGCTGTCAAAAAGCCGCGCACCAAGTACGGGGCGATGAGCAGCGGACTGTTGTTAACTAACAGTCATCGATCTCGCTGCTATTCGGCTTTTTCACAGCTTTATTTGTATACTGTCACTAAGCACTGCCACTATACTAAACTGTTTAACCCCTATACCGCCGCTCCCGGACCCCGCTGCAACTAAATAAACTTATTAACCCCTAAACTGCCGCTCCTGGAGCCCACATCACTCTAATAAACGTATTAACCCCATTCCTCCGCTCCCGGAGTTCACCACCACCTACATTATACTTATTAACCCCTAATCTGCCACCCCCTACACCGCCGCCACCTACATAAAGTTATTAACCCCTATCCTGTAGCTCCCGGAGCCCACTGCAACTAAATAAATGTATTAACCCCTAAACCGCCAGCCCCCCACATCGCCATAAAATAAATTAACCTATAAACCCCTAAACCTAACAACTCGCTAACTTTATATTAAATATTAACTCATCCCTATCTTATAATAAATTTAAACTTACCTTTAAAATTACATTAAACTATATTAAACTATTAATTAACCTAACCTAACTTTTATAATAAAATTACATTAAACTATATTAAACTATTAATTAATCTACCCTAACTATTATAATAAAATTACATTAAACTATTAATTAACCTACCCTATTATAATACAAATATATTAAACTATATTAAATTAATGATTAATCCAACCTATCTTTTAAACTAAAATTACATTAAACTATATTAAAATAAAAATTAATCAAACCTAACTTTTATACTAAAAATACATAAAACTACAATTTAAATTAAATATATTATATATTTAAACACCTAACCCTACTCAAATATTTTAAATCTACACTAAAAAATTACAAAGTTACAAAAATCTAACTAAGTTACAAAAAATAACAAACACTAAGTTACACAAAAACTCCCCCACTAAGTTACAAAAAAGAAAAAAGAAATTATCAAAGCTTTAAACTAATTACACCTAATCTAAGGGCCCTATGAAAATAAAAAAGCCACCCCAAAATAAAAGAAACCTAGCCTACAATAAACTACAAATAGCCCTTAAAAGGGCCTTTTGCGGGGCATTGCCCCAAAGTAATCAGCTATTTTACCTGTAAAAAAAAAAACACAAATACCCCCCCAACAGTAAACCCACCACCCACACAACCAACCCCCCAAATAAAACCCTAACTAAAAAAACCTAAGATCCCCATTGCGCTGAAAAGGGCATTTGGATGGGCATTGCCCTTAAAAGGGCATTTAGCGCTTTTGCAGCCCCAAACCGTAATCTAAAAATAAAACCCACCCAATAAACCCTTAAAAAATCCTAACACTATCCCCTGAAGATCGACTTACAGTTTTGAAGATCCGACATCTATCCTCCAAGAAGCCGGGAGAAGTCTTCATCGATATGGCAAGATGTCCTCCAAGAAGCCGGCCGAAGTCTTCATCCAAGCCTGCAGAAGTCTTCACCCAGATGGCATCTTCTATCTTCATCCATCTGGGGCGGAGCGAGTCCATCTTCAAGACATCTGACGCAGAGTATCCTCTTCTTCCGACGGACTAACGACGAATGAAGGTTCCTTTAAATGACGTCATCCAAGATGGCGTCCCTTAGATTCGGATTGGCTGATAGAATTCTATCAGCCAATCGGAATTAAGGTTGAAAAATCATATTGGCTGTTGCAATCAGCCAATAGGATTGACCTTGCATTCTATTGGCTATTCCTTTGTAATTTTTGTAGTGTAGATTTAAATTATTTGAGTAGGGTTAGGTGTTTAAATATATAATATATTTAATTTAATTTGTAGTTTAATGTAATTTTAGTATAAAAGTTAGGTTAGATTAATTTTTATTTTAATATAGTTTAATGTAATTTTAGTATAATAGTTAGGGTAGGTTAATTCTTAATTTAATATAGTTTAATGTAATTTTAGTATAATAGTTAGGGTAGATTGATTCATAGTTTAATATAGTTTAATTTAAATCTAAAGGTAAGTTTAAATTTATTATAAGATAGGGATGAGTTAATATTTAATGTAAGGTTAGCGGGTTGTTAGGTTTAGGGGTTAATAGTTTAATTTAGTTTAAGGCAATGTGGGGGGCTGGCGGTTTAGGGGCTAATCAGTTTAGTAAGTGCTAGTGATGTGGGAGGCCAGGGGTTTAGGGGTTAATAACTTTATTTAGTTGCAGTGGGCTCCGGGAGCTGCGGGATAAGGGTTAATTACTTTTATTTAGTGACCTGCTTGTGCAATGCCGCCCCCTGCAGACTAGTATGGGGTGTCAATCAGCCCGATCGTATAGGATTGGGTGGATTGATGTCCGCAGCCTCAGACTAGGCGGACAAGTTATGGAGCAGCGGAAGGCTCGTGCGGAAACAGGGGCATCAAGCTCTATTTGGAGCTTGATAATACGGCCCCAAATCATCAATTTAAAAGTGATATTTTATTTGGTCCTCAAAAAAGATGAGAAGATACTCGAAATATAATATTGTATTTTTTATATGTTACACATATGACCAATGCAGTCTAAAGTAATGTTTTTTTTATATAATAATGGTCTCTATTCATATTTGTCAGAAAAACTGGAATATTTGCTGTGCACAGCTTTTTCACATGTTTTTTTTTTATTTAAAGTCATCCCAAATTATTCTAAACTTTTGTTTATTTTAAATTCATACATTCATATGTTATCTCCCGGAATAATTTACATGGGAACAAATATTAGATAGTGTTATTAAAATTATTCTGAAAACACTTTTCAAGAACATTGTTACAGTATTTGTTTTACTTTTCTAACAAACTTGACTTCTTGAAAAATCATTGTTAAAGCATGTTAAATGCTCTGTTCACATAACTTACTTAAAGTTTTTTTTCAGGCAGTGTTCATATGATAAACAACTTAAAATAAAGTTTTTTCTTTGCCGTATTTTCTTGGGATTTTTTTTTTTCAAAATGTACCCCTGCTCAGCTAACATTTAAACAAATACAAAAACTTCCAGGTTTCTTACATCATTGGGCTCCATGTACTAAGCTGTCTGCGAGGTCTTCGTGACTATTTCCATCTAAATTTCTGTGTGCGGATCAATAACCGTATGTACTATGCCCCAAATTCATTGAAAAAAATAAATTTACAAGTGTCGAGCGAACTTGTCCGCAACTCTTATATTATAGTCTTTTTTGTAGCAAGAAAATACTCGCTCGATATAAATCTTGCACAAAACAGTAATTACTAAACTATCTATTTATACGCTCGTGACTTTGTCCGCACCTACCTCGTGAAAAATCCCTCACCAGCTTATAGGTGGCAAGCACCATAATAAACAATAGGGTCTATAAGATATATGCCTACAACTGATATAAAAGAGGGACAATACACTTGAATCTTTACTCACTGTTAATCCTGCTAGCCATGGAGACACTTCTTCAACTGTATATTCTTCGTCTGATGCAAATCAGGGGTAGAAGGCAAATTAGTGAACCTGATGCCATAGAAAATGTGGTTAGAAGAAGGAGATTGCGGGTACAGCGCGTATTCCTTCCTCGGGTTCCTTTAGATGTCCTTTCCGATAGAGGTTATTCAAAGGTTCCGTCTGGATCAACATTCAATATTGAATTTATATGCTCAAAACGCACATTTTCTAGAGCCAGTGACGGCTCATTCAATGGCCATTCCCGGACTCCTCAAGTTTCTTGCTGCCTTGCACTTTTTTGCCACTGGATCAATTCAGGCAGTGTCCAGCATCATCATTGGTTTCAGTCAGTCTGCCTTTTCGTGTCATCTATCCATCTATCCATTCTCTGAATGTACAGATGGTGTGTGACCCCAAAATGAGGATTATAAGTGTAAGATCCAATTACCCTGGCTCCTGTCATGATGCTTACATCCTTAGGCAGACCGGACTGTATCAAAAGTTTGAGAATGGAGAGATGCCAGAGGGATGGTTATTAGGTAAGCTTAACTGGCAGCAAATATGTCTTTATTTAATATATTATTGTATATTCTAGATTTTTTTCCACATGTAACTGATTGCAAATACTTTACTATAATATCCATCTAAACATTTAGAAATTATGTATTAATCTAATTGCTTACTAATCAATTGTGACCAAAAATATATATTGTGATTATTAATTGATACTAATTTGATGCTATCATCTTAAATTAATAGAAACATTTCTAATTGTATATTTTATTAAAATATAAAAATGTTTATTTTTTTTATTATTTCAAACAATTTTTAATTACAAACTATTGACTTACTTTAATATTTTGTTTTTGACATTACAGGGGATGCTGGTTACCCTTGCTATGAATGGCTTCTGACACCCTATAATAACCCTCAGCTCAGGAAACATATCCGGTTTAATGATGTACACAAGACCACAAGGGGTGTTATTGAAAGGAATGACGGATTATTGAAAATGAGGTTCTGATGTCTGGACAGATCTGGCGGTGCAATGCAGTATTCTACTGAAAAAAGTAGCTAAAATAATATTAGTTTGCTGTGTTTTGCATAATATTGCCACAAAAAGAAGATGCCCAGTTGTTGAAGATATTCCCATGCCTTTCAATGATTTTCCTGAGGAAATTTGCAGGGAGAACACAAATAGACGTGGCATGGCCACAAGGGACATGGTTTCTAACCAATATTTTGATAATTGATTTTTATTTAAAGATTTATTTTTATGTTATTAAAAACTTTTTTACTTATATGCAATTTATGTAAGCTGTTATGTTTATGTTATGTTTTTTGTCAATTAAAATATTTTTAAAACTCAACATCTTTTTTTTATTCCATTTTATAAACATCATAGTTAACAGTATTTGCATTGATCACATCAAACAAAAAATGAAATGAAACAGAGGTTCCTTTTCTTACCATTAATTGATTAACTATTTATTTAAATAACCAAAACAAAAAATAATACGATTTAGAAACATTTTATCCTAATAATAATCATATTGTTACATAATGAAAATATTTACAATGTATAAAAAAAATAATCGAACAGTTAGATATTCGTCATACTATTCTTCATTTAACAACTCATTTTGTAACATAGTAAGGGGATGAAATTTAAATGAATTACAAATTTTTAATATCTGTATTAGTAGTGTTAGCTGTGGTCACCAACCTTGGCTCTACGGATGTTTTGGAACTCAATTTCCCATGACGATTAAGCATTTTACATGTGCTCAGGCATCATGCGAAATTTATTTTTTGAACCAATGTAGATCCAAGATTTATTAACCCTTTTTTTTTATATAATTATATTATAAATACAAATATGTAAAAAAAAAAGTTAATATTTAATTGTTGTTAGTAATGGTTAGTTGGATAAACAATATTCTTAATTTTAACAATATTATAAAAAAACTCTCTAATTAAAAAAATATTGCGATATACTAAAAATAGTCACGCGTCAATTTGATTGACAAGTTTAGTTGTGACGTCAGATACCAAAATTTTGCTACAGTAGCCTTTTACTGCTGGAGAAATAGTCATCCTGGTATATGCTATGGAACGCTATTTTCCTCATCGTATGGGAGGAGTTAGATTAGTAAAGTAGGACAGTCATGATCATATTATATATGAAATGATAAGGATGTACAGAGTATCAAAGATAAAAAGGACCAGACGTCAATACCTACGCAAGTACAGCGATTTGAGGCATAGGGAGCCTAAATATTATAATTCTATTAAACGTCTAATAAGAACCTGTAAGTATAACTATTAATCGTTATTTATAGTATTCTAGATAACTGCACCATGTTTTACTTTTCTCCCTTTATTGAAACTCTGATGAGTCCATTATGGATAAATGTGAGACAATTAATTATTTTATACAATTAGGAAATATTTATTAACAATGTTAGTAATCATGCACAAGAAAATACAATTTTAAAGGGATAGCAAACACTTAAAGGGACACTAATCACAAATTTTGTATTTAATGCTTTAGATATAGCATACACTTTGTATCAACTTTCTAATTTACTCCTATTATCAATTTTCAATCATTCTTTTTTGAAAAGCAGTAATGAAAATCTTAAGAGCCTGACCATTTATTTGTTATAACCTGGGTTATGCTAGCTTATTGTTTTGCTAAATGTATCCACCATTTATTTTTTATCACCTGGGTTATGCTAGCTTATTGTTTTGCTAAATGTATCCACCAATAAGCAAGCAATATACTTGTTGATACACCTAAAATGGACTGTCTACTAAGCTTTAAATTAATGCTTTTTAAATAAAGATATCACGAGAGCAAATATAAATTGATAATAGGATTAAACAATCAATTTAATCCTAAAATTTAATTATTTATCTTTCTTAATCATTAAATAAAATATTTATGTTTAGTATCCCTTTAACTTCTATAATTTAAATAAAAAATAGCATGTATTATTCTATAAAATAATAAAAATAAAATTAATTTTTACAAATAGATATGAAATGAACAAAATCAAAGTCCAAAAAATTCCATGTTATTTAAGAGAAATAAGGATTGAAACTCCAAATAGTAGTCTATCTTCACCACCCCTTCCTTTGACACTTATGGACACACCAATATCTCCAAAAACCAGAAGAGGATTGAAAATATTGTCCATCAGCACTCATAAAGGTACATTACTAGTACAAGAAATGTCAACCAAGGATTACAAATTGAAAATCAAAGAAGAATATATCAATAATTGAATGATGATGACGATTATTCAAGATTTGATGGAATTCTAAGAAATACATTGTTAGAATCAAAGAATCTCATACTTAATTTGAAACATACCAAATACCTTAGAGATTCATCTAATTATGAGAATAAAATTAATTGGCATCATTCTCAAAACAATCAGAATAGAAGACAAACCAATAGGAGGGGGAGATCAAGGAGTAGAAACAGAAGAAGGGGAGGCAAACAGGGGACACCTATCAGAGACACAGCATACTCAGGAACATCTGATAGTGAAGTAGAATCCAGAGAGGACACAGATGCAACAAGTAGTGAGGATACACCTGTGGCACCTAAAGGTATCCTTAAGAATACTAGCAAGAATCCTGACAAACAGGTTACTATCAATATTCCCAAACAGACACAAGGTACTAACAGTCAGGTGGTAAGACCAAAGGAATATAACACTAAAAAGACAAATTCGAACACACTACTAATACAGGCATAGATTTCTTTAGCAGTTTTTTTTACAAACCTCTGGAGAAAACAGGTATAGGACAGGAGAGACAGGAAAGATATCCATTAAGGGGGAACAAAACTACCAAGTATCAATAAATAATGTGATAAATCTCTCCTCATGCAACCTTCAGTACAACTAAAAGTCCTCAGTTATGGCCTAAATTTTGCCCTGACATGCACTTTCAATCTGTTTCAAACCATGTTAGATATTAACAAACTTATTCGGAACATTAAGCTACATTAACAAATATACCAACATCCCTAAAATTTAAGGAAGCCTGTGATGTGGCCACTCTTGACAATTTGAGGAGACAGGGCAATATGGAGGAGGAATTGGATGCAGTGAATAACTTTAGTGGGTTTAAAAATACATCAGAATTTTACCCCATACAAAGCCAGGGACCTATCCTTGAGACATTCTATAAAAGAATAGAGGATGATTTGACAAAACTTTCCTTTAAGAGCAGAGTAAACAATAGCGGTAAACCTAGGAGGCAGAACCTGACTAAGAAAGAAAAAGAAGCACTTTTAGGATTACGTGAGAACCATGATATTGTTATCCATGCAGCGGATAAGGTAGGCTCAGTAGTCATCATGGATAGGAAATGTTATGTCGGAGAAGCACTCAGACAGCTACAGAAAACAACTAACTATGAATGCCTTACAAGGGATCCAACCAAATCCTTCAAAAAGGATATTTTGTTACTTTTGGACGATGGATTGGAAGATGGGCACTTTGATAAATCCACAGATGAAATTTTGTTCATAGAACATCATGTGGTGCCCATCCTCCACCATCTTCCAAAGGTACACAAAACACTTGTAAATATTCAAGGCCGCCCAATAGTGAGTGGAATAGGCTCTATGTTCGAGCATTTATCCCAGTGGCTAGACGCTATACTGCATCCTCTCTTAGTCTCTCTACAGAGTTACCTTAAAGACACTAAAGATCTCATTAATTTGATAGAAACATTGCGCTGGGATAGGAAGAATGTTTGGGTGACAGTGGATGTAATGGCGCTTTATTCGTCAATTCCACATGAGCAAGGTCTACAAGCCCTAACATTTTTCCTTAACATCTTTTCCAACTTTACTACAGAATTTGTGGATTATATATTGAGGGTCACCAGTTTTCTTCTTACACATAATTATTTTAGGTTCGAAGGCAAGTTCTACCTCCAGAGATGTGGGACAGCGATGAGGGTAAAATGTGTCCCCTCCTACGCAAACTTGTTCATGGGTTGGGGGGAGCTGTCCCACATCTATGGAGATAGAAATGCCTACAAGAAAAATATCACCTTTTACAGGTGTTATATCAATAATTTGCTTTTAATTTGGCAAGGAGATATCAAAGTTATTTAATCTGTTATACAGGACCTCACTGATAATGTAGTAGGCCTACGGTTTACCTTTGAGAAACATGAGACTGCAATTAATTATTTAGACCTTACATTAACGGCTAAGGATAATGGGCAGATAGTAAGTGATTTGTATAGAAAGCCCATCACAAAAAACACCCTTTTATACGCCAAAAGCTGTCACCCCAAGCAACTAATCAGAATAAAAAGATATTGCACAGAGGAATCGTCTTACATAAAAAAAAGTACAGATATGAAACAGAGACTGCACCAAAGGGGGTATCCAAAGAATGTGCTAGAGAAGGCACCGACACAAGTTGACAAATTAGATAGAAGCTCCCTATTACAACATTCTAAAAAAGCTAGATCAAATCAAGATAGAACCAAGTGTGACCAAGTTACTTTTGTCACAGAATTTAGTGAAGAATACAGAAGCATTTGTGGGATAGTAGGAAAGCATTTCAGATTGCTAGCAGCAGATGAAAAACTTACTAAATGTGTAGAGAGGGTCCTATGCTGCTCATACAAAAGAGCAGAACGATAGGGAACTATTTATCACCCTCTGAACTATCAACTATAACCCTCTCCACCCAGGGTTCCTGGCTCAGACACAGGGGGATGTACAGGTGTGGAAAAATTAGGTGCAGACCATGTGAATTTGGTATCTTCTCAAATAAGTTTCATTCAGAAGTGAATGGAGAAGAATTTAACATTATATCTTATCTCAACTGTACATCCTCCTATGTCATTTATGTATTGACATGTATCCAGTGTCATCTTCAATACATAGGTCTCACAGCAAATGATGTAAATACTAGGATAAGGAACCATCTATCCTCCAGTAAGCTTGGTGAGGCCACTACATCACTGGTCAAACATTTAAAAAATATACATGATTAGAACAATGATACCCTAAGATGGCAAGCTATAGAATGGGTCAAATATCCAACTAGAGGTGGAAATAGGGATAAGGTCTTGGGCAAACGAGAAATGTTTTGGGTCTTCAGACTCCAGACTAGGGTACCCATGGGTCTCAACTCAGAGTATGACTTAATTAACTATTGGAAGCAGTTATCACACGCTTTGGCTGTGGTTCACTATTAAATCATGCTCTGAGCTGTAACCTTATCACTAGGATATGCCCATATATAACCTATACTTCTTGTTTGCCAATGATTTATTTGTTGATACAATCTCGTTTAGGCATCCTTATTTTTAGTATCTTTCAATGCCCAATACGCACTAATGTATTAATATATTTATGTATTTGACATTATATATGTTTATATGTATGTGTGTGCATCTGAAATGATGCATTTAATATTGTATATTATGCTTTGCAATGTAAAACACACCTTATCCATAGGATATATAATTATACTTTTGTCCATATTCCCACCTTCTTCACTCGTTGTGCTCCCAAAATATAGAATTAAATGAAATGCAAGACACATAATCTTTGATCCCATACTTTCCTCTATGGAACAAGCAGGGTAGCGTGAGTGTCACTTTAATTAAGAAATATTGTGTATGACAATTTTTTCTGCAACTTATTCATCACACACTGTTAATATGTCTAAATGGTAATAGTTTAACTTTAATGGCATTTCTATGCATCCAAAGAGATACATTTGTATCTCAGAATGACGGTTTACTATTTATCCAAACAGTTTCACTCTGTTTTACCTCTCCTTAAATGTGGATTAGCATTCTACAATATATATGCATACAAGCAAAGTCTTTATTTTGAACATATATCTGAATAGAAATAGTTAGTATATTTACTATTATGGAGCCTGTACTCAGAAGTATCCATTATGTACAAGCATATAGTCCTCACTGGCTTCTAGTGATTCAAAGGTTAATAATGGCACTTCAAACTGTGCGATTGGTAGTCTATTGACCTATCACTGAGTAGATACACCTTTAAATTAGAAACACGTTTGTATAGAATCAGCTACGATTTTAGCAGAAGGCTGAAACATGTCAGCTTAATGCTCTCGTGTGTGTTATTTTTTAAGTGCATATTGGTACTCCCATGTTTGTTTTTACCATAAGTGGATATTAATAAATGAGTTTGTTTTTACTTCGCCTTGGATATCGTTTTTATCTAAAGTTTATATATAGTTTATATATATATATATATATATATATATATATATATATATATATATATTTTATTTTTAAAAAAAATAAAAAATAAAAATAACATCTTCTTCTATGTGATGAACATAGTAAATTAAAGTATTCCTAACTCACCTTTGGCATTAGCTCTGTTGATCTAGTGCGGTATTGGATTAGTGCAAGAGCATTTCTTCAGCACCCCATAGAAGTCTATGGGGAGAAGGAGTTAGCTCAGTCATGATATCCGGAGTCCTGCAGTTAGCGCTCCTGAGTCTTTCCCTTGCATGCTACATTTTACTTCCGCACACTAATGCGGCTGTGCTAATTATTTTACTTTAAACGCAGTTAGCGATGAAGCAAGAAATAAATACACTTGTGCACTACTTGTAATTTGGTCCTTAACAATAGTAATAAAAGTTACGTCTTAATCTCTCTTCCTCCCTCTTATGTGATCTTTGAAATTATAATAATGGGACTTAAACTGTTGTACTTTTTTATTTTCATATTTAACTATGTTATTTTTAGTACTCATTACCACCCTCACCTTGACAGTATAGGGGCTCTGGATTTTTATGTGTATAATTAATAGACTTAAAAAAACTTTTCCTAGTAGTTTATAAATTATATAATATACTGTACTTGCAGTCTTACGGCTAGATTACAAGTTGTGCGTTAAGGTAAAAAAGCAGCGTTAAGAGTTCCTAACGCTGCTTTTTTACACCCGCTGGTATTACGAGTCTTGAAGGTTTAGGGTCACCGCACACTTCTTTGGCCTTACCGCAAAACGACTTACGTAAACTTCGTAAAGTCTTTTTTCTATGGGACTTCCATAGCGCTGGTATTACGAGTCTGTCCTGGGAGGCCAAAAAGTGAGCGGTACACCCTACCCTGTCAAGAGTCCTAACGCATTTAAAAGTCAGTAGTTAAGAGTTTTATGGTACAACGCTGTAACATAAAATTCATAACTAAAGTGCTAAAAAGTACACTAACACCCATAAACTACCTATTAACCCCTAATCTGCTGTCCCTAACATCGCCGCCACCTACCTACATTTATTAACCCCTACTCTGCCACCCCCAATGTCGCCGCCACTATACTAAATGCATTAACCCCTAAACCTAAGTCTAACCCTAACACCCCTTAATTGAAATATAATTAAAATAAATCTAAATAAAATTTTTATAATTAACTACATTATTCCTATTTAAAACTAAATACTTACCTATAAAATAAACCCTAAGATAGCTACAATATAACTAATAGTTACATTGTAGCTAGCTTAGGGTTTATTTCTATTTTACAGGCAAGTTTGTATTTATTTTAGCTAGGTACAATAGTTATTAAATAGTTATTAATTATTTAATAACTACCTAGCTAAAATAAATTCAAAAGTACCTGTAAAATAAAACCTAACCTAAGTTACAATAACACCTAACACTACACTATCCTATATAATAAATGGCCAAGTATGTTTGTCAGATGCAGTCATGCGCAGTAGAGACTGCACGTAACAAACATACCTGGCCGTTTGGATCCTGACACTCAGCACTCAGCACAGAGCAAGGCTGAAGCGGAGTGTCAGGGAGCGTGGCCAATGGGAGCGTCGTGATGGGGGCGTGACCGGGCATCGCAAGGGGCGTTGCCGGGCGTCGTGCGGCATGGCCGTGCGGGGTACCGCAATGGGGGCGTGGCCAGAGAGGCAAAGGCTTTCAATTAAGACAGAGCCAGAGAGGGAGCAGGAGAGGGGGGGGGGAGAAGGGCCAAAGAGGGGGGGAGAGAGCCAATGGGGGGGGAGAGGGGCCAAAGAGGGGGGGGGGGAGAGCCAAAGGGGGGGGAGAGAGCCAAAGGGGGGGGAGAGAGAGCCAAAGAGGAAAGAGAGCCAAAGAGGAGAGAGAGCCAAAGAGGAGAGAGAGCAAAAGAGGGGAGAGAGCCAAAGAGGGGGGAGAGAGAGCCAAAGAGGGGGGGGGGAGAGCCAAAGAGGGGGAGAGAGCCAAAGGGGGGAGAGAGCCAAAGGGGGGAGAGAGAGCCAAAGAGGGGGGGAGAGCCAAAGAAGGGGGGGGGGGAGAGAGCCAAAGAGGGGGGGGGAGAACCAAAGAAGGGGGGGAGAGAGACAAAGAGGGAGGAGAGAACAAAAGAGGTGGGAGAGAACAAAAGAGGGGGGAGAGAGAGCAAAAGAAAGGGGGAGAGATCCAAAGAGGGGAGAGAGAGAGCAAAAGAGGGGAGAGAGAGAGCAAAAGAGGGGAGAGAGAGAGCAAAAGAGAGGAGAGAGAGAGCGCAAAGGAGAGGGGGAGAGAAAGCAAAAGAGAAGGGGGAGAGAAAGCAAAAGAGAGGGGGGAAGAGAGAGCAAAAGAGAGGGGGGAGAGAGCAAGGGGTGGGACCGCTGTACTGCAAAAAATGGCCCGTGTACACGGGCTTTAGTACTAGTAATTAAATAAATTAACTAAATTAAATACAATTACCTAAAATAAATTAAATTAGCTAAAGTATAAAAAACAACACTAAATTACAGAAAATAATAAACAAATTACAGATATTTAAACTAATTAACCTAATCTAATAGCCATATCAAAATAAAAAAGCCCCCCCCAAATTAAAAAAAAACCTAGCCTATTCTAAACTACCAATAGCCCTTAAAAGGGCCTTTTGCGGGGCATTGCCCCAAAGTAATCAGCACTTTTACCTGTAAAAAAAATACAAACAACCCCCCAACAGTAAAACCCACCACCCACACAAATAACCCCCCAAATAAAATACTATCTATAAAAAAACTAAGCTCCCCATTGCCCTGAAAAGGGCATTTGGATGGACATTGCCCTTAAAAGGGCAGTTAGCTCTTTTGCAGGCCAAAACCCTAACCTAAAAATAAAACCCACCCAATACACCCTTAAAAAAACCTAACACTAACCCCCTGAAGATCGACTTACAGTTCTTAAGACCGGACATCCATCCTCAAGGAAGCATCAGAAGTCTTCATCCAACTGGGCCGAAGTCCTCAACGAAGCCGGGAGAAGTCTTCATCCAAGCCGGGCGAAGTGGTCCTCCAGACGGGCAGAAGTCCTCATCCAGATGGCATCTTCTATCTTCATCCATCCGATGCAGAGCGGGTCCATCTTCAAGACATCCGACGCAGAGCATCCTCTTCATCCGACGACTACCCGACGAATGAAGGTTCCTTTAAGTGACTTCATCCAATCAGCCAATAGGATTGAGCTTGCATTCTATTGACTGTTCCAATCAGCCAATAGAATGTGAGCTCAATCCTATTGACTGTTATTTACTCTTAGTGAATAATCTAAGTGATAGTAATATATTTGTGAATTCCCTACCATAATGTATTTTATTATTTTAACTCTATACAATTTAGTGAATCATCTGACAATAATATACTTATAAATATATTTGTAAATTCCCCACTGGAATATGTTTTATATAACCCCTAATGGTTAAGGACATAAATAAAGTGCAAAAGTGAAATAAATCTTTATATAGAGAATAGATGGATATTTTCACCCTATTTAATATAAAATGATTTTGTATGAGAAAGCTGGTGATTACATCACACAGCTAACAACGTATTAAAAGTGAACTACAAAGTGTATGTGTGTGTTAATGGGTAAGTATAAGCAATTAGTTAACATTGATTATAAGCATTACGATAAAATAGCTAGAATAAAAGATTTTAGGCCCTTTACCAATAATAAGCCCCAATATGACAATAGGAGCTATCAGATTCATAACTTTGCAAATTCCGATTATATACCCAACAATAGTACTTTTAGACATATGAATAAAAGACAAAATAGGAGATATGAACATTCTCACTCCAAAAATAGGAGATATAAAAATCCCACTCCCAACAGACATGGGATCAAAGATCAAGAGGGATTGAGGTTAGAAACAGATTTTCACCACTTGTTAAAGAAAATAGATCCTATGCAGAGGCAACAAAGGGAGAGGCACATATGTCGACTTAAAATAATTTACCAATACCCCAAAATATGAATGCTGAGGGTTTTTTTTAGGGGATTTATGGAGGAGGAAGAGATAGACTAACTGATGACCTAATACCTGACAATGAGAACAGAACCAGAAAGACAAAGAGAAATAAAAGAAACCCAAGCAAGGTAAAATAAATAAAGATCAGAAAAGGAACAAAAAAGCTAACCCTAAAATAGGTATTGTTCCAGATAATAATAATATCTCCACTCAGAATACAAATGGAGGGAATAAATCAGAACCTAGAGGCATTTCTAATATTAGTGGAGTACCCTTACCCAAAGTGTATAAAAACATAGTTTCAGACAGATTGCAATGCGTTTCTCAGCTGTGCTAGCTGTTTCATCAGGCATGATGCCTGATAAAACAGCTAGCACAGCTGAGAAACGCGTTGCAATCTGTCTGAAACTTTGTTTTTATACACTTTGGGTTATGTACATACCCATTGGTTTTATATTACTGGTTTTAATAAAAGTTTGCTGAACTTTATGGAAGCATGAGTCTTACCTGGACCTTATCTGGGCACTCCCGAGCCCCTACATCCTCTTGAGGATCAGTTTGCTGGGAAACTGTGATATCTCAGCTTGCGTCACTTAGCACATTGGTGCTGCTCATTTTGTGATTATATTTTCTCTCTCAAGATTTGCCATTGTTGGTTATACTCGCAGTATTATACTAAGAGGTACCCTATTTTTTGTGATCTCCATTCACAGATATTAATTTTCTCAAAGACAATGCAGAAAGAGAAATTACCCATAAAAGAATAGGATTGAGCAAAGAAAGATCCTATTATACACAGATAGGAGATAGTACAGATGAATCTTCACACACAAATTTGAAAAATAAATCTGAATTCTATTTAACATGGTGTAAGGGTCCAGACATCAACACATTTGAAAGAGCTGTTAGTGAAGATTTAAGGAGATTAAATATGAAAAAGGCCAATAAATATCAACAGAACCTCTCCCGCACTAAATAAAAGCTTTGAGGAACTTAGAGAGAAACAAAAACATAGTGGTCAAACCTGCTGATAGGGTCGGTACAGTACTTCTCAGTAGAGAAGACTATTCAAATGAGTCCAATAGGATTTTGGATGACAGAGAAACATATGAAATTCTGAAGAGAAACTCGACTGAGATATATAAGAAAGAATTAATCATTTTACTCAATAAAAACAAAGAACTGCTTACAAAAATATGTCAATAAATTAGATTCTTATCTCAGAGATTCCACACAACTATTGAATCTATCAAAAGATATAGAATGGCAAGATGACTATCTATTTGTGACCTGTGATGTCTCATCTTTATCCACCTGTATACCACACAATAAGGGTATTGACACTATTAGATCTTTTCTCTCGAAAGACGAACAACTATCTAAAGAAATACAACACACAGAGAAAGTCCAGCATTCAATTACAAGCTCTCAGCTAAGATTTAAAAGCAAAAATGGAAAGGTTAGTTACCGCATTACTGCCTGTGACTCTGGGGACAGAACAGCTTCCTGTGAGTGCCCGTGAGCACCCAGGGCTAAGCATGTTGCAGGGTCATGGGATGTGTACCCGGCTCGGTATGAGAGTGCAGTCCCCTTCAATGTTTTAACTATCTAAAGAAAATAAAGATTTTATTTTAGATTGTATTTTATACATTTTAACACATAACTATTTTAACTTTGATGGGTTTTTTTATAAACAAATCTGTGGCACCGCGTTGGGGAGCAGATTCACACCAAGTTATGCAAACTTATATATGGGAAAAATATTTTTTGGGAATCCTGTCCCATGTATTCGGATAAGCAGTACATTGATGATATTTTTATGATTTGGAAAAGGTCAGAAGAATCTTTAAATTTTATCTTAGATGTAATGAACCGCAATGAAGCCAATTTGAAATTCACTTCTGAAGTTAGTAGGACCCAGATTGACTTTCTAGGTGTATCTTTAGCCTCAGAGCAGGCGGATCAGTTATGGAGCAGCGGTCTTAAGACTGCTGCTTCATAACTGCTGTTTCCGGCGAGCTTGAAAGCTTGTGCGGAAACATGGGCATCAAGCTCCATTCAGAGCTTGATAATTTGACCCCAAAGCCTGAAAGAACAAGCACTATGATAGATAAGAAATTAGAGGTCCCCTTCATTACAGAGTACAGTACAAATAATAACTTTGTAAAAAGAATGATCTATAAGCACTGACACTTTCTACCTAATGACACAATTTTGGGAGACAAAATACATGAAAAACCCAAATTTATTGTCTGTGGCTTTATGGGATTTTTTTGGTGTTACTAGGACTATTCTTTGAACTTTTAGTGCTGGCACAATACTTTTTCTAATCCTGGTCTTAGGGACTCCCCTTTTTTGTGTTTTTTTACAGTATGTTTTTACACTTCATTTGGCAAGCTATCGGGTTTCTTTCCATGCATATTATGTAAGGCCTGTAAATTTGGTAAAAAAGTTAAAAAAGTCAGATCACATGTGAATGGACAAGAATATACTATTAGAGACACAATTAGATGTTGTGACTCAGGTGTCATTTACATGATAGAATGTGGATGTGGTCTACATCACATTGGCCAAACCACACAACCCCTTAGGATCTGAATTAGGGAACATCTACTACAGATAAAGGACCCTATGGATGATTTTCCAATATATAGACATTTTAAAGAGAAACATAAAAATAGTACTATATATTTTTCTTTAAATAGTTTTTATTGACAATTTTTCTTGTACAATAGTAACACAAACAGTTATATAGATAACATAGATCAGTAAATATACATGCACGTAAAAATACACTGCATTTCTTTACTAATCGATTCAGCAAGAGTGTTAGAGGGGGGACCAGGAAAAGGGTCAAAGGGACCGGTAAAAGAGGGATTAAGAAAGGGGAGTGATGTAATAGAACCTCCTTGCACTTCATATGACAGATAGTGATAGAATATATCCTACCTAATTATATACAGGTATGAAGAATAATCTAACGGTGCATAAATAATAAAGGGTTATCTCTATGAATTTATAATGTTCTTTGTTCCCATAAAAAGATAATATCTAATATAAAGTCTTTCTTTCCCAAAAAACAATAATGTCTCTTCTCTAGGGACAATATATGTGTTACCTCAGCTTCCCATTGGCTGAATGTGGTGGGATGTGTTTGTTTCCATAGCCTATGTATAATACGTTTGGCACAGGTGAGCATCAGTTGTAATAGTTTTTTGCGATATATACACTGCAAACTAGGTACTTGGTTTAATAAGATCATTGGTGCTGAAAGAGAGAGCTGTGAACTTAACGTGAGGTTGATGCAATGCTCCACTTGGGCCCAAAAAGTCAATAGTTTTTTGCAGGACCACCAGATATGAGAAAGTGTGCCGGTCTCTCCACAATGCCTCCAGCATCAAGAGTTAGCTCCCGGAAATATTTCGTTTAGTTTTTGAGGTGCAAGGTACCAACATGAAATGATTTTATAGTTAAGTTCAGTCAATGCAAGTGAAGTCGAGGAGGAATGTGTCATGTGAAAACATCGTAACCAAGCGTCATTCGGGAGCTGAACCTGAAGCTCTGTCTCCCATTTGGAAGTATAGGAAGGTAATCTGGTTGTATATAAAGCTCTTAAGAGCTTGTATGTGATAGAAAGGTGATATTTATGAATGTCCTGAGTGAGGCATAATTTTTCAAAGGGTTTAAATGGGCGGAGGCAATCATTTCTATAGGGGCCCTCAAGAATAGCCTGTCGAATTTGAAGATAGGAGAACCAACTATGGAGAGGAGAACCTATTGAATCTCTAAGAGCGGTTCTATCCCTTACCTGGGATGAATCTATGAGTAAGAATATAGGCATATTTTTATAGGTTGCTTTCTCAGTTTCATATTTAAACTGGTACTGGGTAAAACAAAGGGTATTATTCAGTAATGGGGTCATTGGTGAGATTGGAGTAGAAAGAGAATTAGAGTGTTGGATAAGAGAATCCCAGATAGCTAGTGTGGCTCTGATACATTCACTAGATTTAGTCAGGAGGGGTTATGAGATTTAGGGAGCCAACAGACATCTTGCATTCCAATTTGTTTAAGTAAGGCTGCTTAAATTTGGATCCATGTTTTAAATGGAGGATTATGATTCCATGCAACTATACGTGCAAGGTGTGTTGCCTTATGGTACAGTGTTAAATTTGGAACGTTTAGGCCTCCCTCTTCTTTTCTCAGATACAGGGTGTTGCGGGACACTCTTGCCGTTTTATATGCCCAGATAAAAGATTCTAACATCCTTTGTTGGTTGCGTAGATAATGTCTCGGTATTGTTATAGGAAGAGCTTGAAATACATATAAATATTTAGGGATTATCATAATTTTTATTGTATTTACTTGGCCTACCCAAGAAAGGTGACCCTGCTTGTGCCATGCGTCCAACAAGGAAAAAACATTGGTTTGGAGTGTCATATAATTTTCGTGAAACAGATCTTGAGGGTTTTTTGGGATATGCAACCCCAGGTATCTGAGAGTGTTTGTGACAGAGAAGGGTGTTTTATATAAAAGATAGTCTAATTCTGCTGAGTTTACATGGATAGGGATAATACTGGACTTCTCCATATTTATTGAATAATTGGAAAACTGTTTGTATGTCTCTAAAACTTGCATCAAGGCTGGTAGGGAGGTTAATGGTGCTTGTAGAGTAAAGATAATGTCGTCTGCAAAAAGAAGACATGTTTGTTGAATATTGCCAAATGAGATGCCTGTAATATTTGGGTTATTTCTAATTTGAATAGCTAATATTTCTACCGTAATGGCAAATAAGAGAGGGGATAACGGGCACCCTTGTTGGGTGCCGTTAGATATTGGGAAAGTCTGGGAAATCATGTCGTTAACTTTAATCGTAGCTCGAGGGTTATTATATAATGCTTGTATTCTGGATATGAATTTGTTTGAAATACCAAATTTTGACAGGGCCGACCACATAAAATGCCAGTCAACCCTATCAAAAGCCTTCTCAGCATCGGTGGAAAGAAGCACAAGAGGGCTCTTAAGATCATGGGAAGTGTATAATGCATGAAGTAGTCTGGTGGTATTTTCTTTTGCTTCACGACCCTTGATGAATCCAACCTGGTCCGGATTGATAACCTGTAAAATAAGATTGAGATGGTTTGCCAAGATCTTAGCATAGATCTTAATATCGATGTTTAATAAAGAAATTGGTCTGTAGTTGCTTACTATGTCCTTAGGTTTGTCTGGTTTTGGAATTATTGTAATCATGGCGTCTAAGAGGGTCTGGGGGAATGTGAGGCCTTAATCTATAGACTGAAACAATTCATGTATGTGAGGGCCAATATTACCTACTACCTACTAATAACTGATAAAATTTGGTAGAAAGACCATCCGGTGCAAAGTTTGGATACAATCACCGGTATAACGGTTATATTTTAAATAACAAAACAAAGAAAATAGAGACACCTTATTAGCCATTGGATTTGAATCTAATGAACTTAAGGAGCTAAATTGATCTCCCAATCTTTGCTATATACATCTTGCACAGAATTAAATAAGAGACTTGGGATAGTTTGTTTTTATACCATTATCTGCTAACAGCACCTCTTACATACAAGATTAAGAAAAGTTGGCTAACAATAAGGTTTTAGAATCAATGAATTGTTGTAACGTTTAGTTTAAATTGTATTATGAGTGCGCACTCTAATGTTTTATTTTATGTTTAATTTGTAATTAATAAATTTAATTTGTCTTTAGCCCCTGTGAGTGCTTCTTATATATCTTTTAGAATCTAATATATACATTTAACTGCATACAGGTCAGTTTTTTATAAGAAGTTTGACAATAGTAACTATTTTAACGTTTATAACAAATAATTTTTAAGAAAGACCATCCGGACCAGGGGATTTACTACTCGGAAGGGATTTAATTGTTTTTGCAATTTCTTGTAGGGAGATGGGGGAGTCTAGTGTAGTCAGGTCATCTTCAGGAATTAGAGGAACATGTATTGAGTCAAGGTACCGTTTCATCTTATCTCGTCTTTCTTGGTCATTTGTATTGTTAATATTGTACAGTGAGGTATAATATGTGACAAAATTATTAGTTATATCTTCATTTTTGGTATATGTTGTTCCTGAGCTATGTTTAATGTATTGGATATATGAGTTGAGCCTCTGTTTTTTTTTAAAAATCTGGCCAGCATTTTCCCCGCCTTATTTGACTTTTAAGTTTTGCGGTTAGTTGAATAATGACACCCCTAATAAAATATTTATAGGATTCCCAATTATTCGCAACATTTGTATCAGAGGAGATATTGAACTGAAAATATTCATCTGTATATTTAATTAGTTGGTCAACGATTTCAGTATCTGTAAGAATGTGTTTGTTTAGTCTCCAGTTCAATCTATGTCTGGGTTTATTTGACCATTTAAAGGTAGATTTAACTAAGCTGTGATATGACCACAAAGTGTGTGATATCTTTGAGTCAACGAGGTTCGTTAGAAAAGTCTGATCACAGAATATGTAGTCGAATCTCGTATATGATCGTTCTGGGTTGGAAAAAAAGGTATAGTCTTTAGTAGATGTATGTACCATTCTCCATGTGTCAAATAGATTGATTGATTGAAGTATTGCATTATTGTTTTTGATCTGTGAGTATCTAAGATAAGAATGGCCTGTGGAGGTATCTAGTGCAGGGTCTGAAGGAAAATTAAAGTCCCCACCTAATAGGATGGGGCCCTTAGCTATATCAAGCAGCTTGTTTATGACTTTGCGAAAGAAGCAGGAAGTAGGCCTGATTGGAGAATAAATGTTTGCGAGTGTAATGGGTTTTCCATAGTAAAGGCCTACCAAGATCAGAATCCTACCCTCAGGGTCGCTGAATTGTTGTAGTAAGTAGAATGATGTGTTGCGTTTAAATAGGGTGCAAACGCCGTTATGAAGGACAGGCGGCACTCCAGGATAAAAGTTAAAAAATCATTCTTTATTCAAAAATTCTCTAAAATAACAACACTCATGTTGCAAACAAAGAATGGGAT
Source organism: Bombina bombina (assembly GCF_027579735.1). Lineage (NCBI taxonomy): Eukaryota > Metazoa > Chordata > Amphibia > Anura > Bombinatoridae > Bombina > Bombina bombina. The sequence goes on along the minus strand of NC_069504.1, from coordinate 392,405,580 downwards.
ATCAGTTACTTTGTAGGGTAATACATATGACATTGTTACTGGGCCTTGATATACCAGTAGGCCTGTATACATGAACACATTTATATTTTTGATTTATATTTATGTTAATATTCATTTTATTTATGTTTATGTTTATCAGCATATTATGTGTGTGTTCATATAGTTCATATTAGGTTATCAAATCTAATGTCAAGTGATAACATTACCATCCCTTTCTTTTTTAAAAAATTCCCCCTTTTAGCATTTACAATTTTAATGTTAGCATCCACATTACATGAGGGTTGATATCTAAATGGAGTACAGTGAATAAATCTGACATAGATGCTCCTTACCAGTCCAAAAGAGTTGTTAGTGTAGATGTACCTTTGACATATTTACATATTTACATGTTCAAAAAATTAATATGAGCATGATTTGAATACATATATGATATTTTCGCCTAGATTTAGAGTTTGGCGTTAGCCGTCAAAACCAGCGTTAGGGGCTCCTAACGCTGGTTTTTACCGCCGCTGGTATTTAGAGTCAGTCAGGAAAGGGTCTAACGCTCACTTGCAGCCACGACTTTTCCATACCGCAGATCCCCTTACGTCAATTGCGTATCCTATCTTTTCAATGGGATCTTTCTAACGCCGGTATTTAGAGTCGTGGCTGAAGTGAGCGTTAGAAATCTAACGACAAAACTCCAGCCGCAGAAAAAAAGCCAGGAGTTAAGAGCTTTCTGGGCTAACGCCGGTTCATAAAGCTCTTAACTACTGTGCTCTAAAGTACACTAACACCCATAAACTACCTATGTACCCCTAAACCAAGGTCCCCCCACATCGCCGCCACTTTATTAAATTTTTTTAACCCCTAATCTGCCGACCGCACACCGCCGCCACCTACGTTATCCCTATGTATCCCTAATCTGCTGCCCCTAACACCGCCGACCCCTATATTATATTTATTAACCCCTAATCTGCCGCCCCCAACGTCGCTGCTACCTTACCTACAATTATTAACCCCTAATCTGCCGACCGGACCTCACCGCTACTATAATAAAGTTATTAACCCCTAATCCGCCTCACTAACCCTATAATAAATATTATTAACCCCTAATCTGCCCTCTCTAACATCACCGACACCTAACTTCAAGTATTAACCCTTAATCTGCCAACCGGACCTCCCCGCTACTCTATTAAATTTATTAACCCCTAAAGCTAAGTCTAACCCTAACCCTAACACCCCCCTAAGTTAAATATAATTTAATTCTAACGAAATAAATTAACTCTTATTAAATAAATTATTCCTATTTAAAGCTAAATACTTACCTGTAAAATAAACCCTAATATAGCTACAATATAAATTATAATTATATTGTAGCTATTTTAGGATTTATATTTATTTTACAGGCAACTTTGTATTTATTTTAACCAGGTACAATAGCTATTAAATAGTTAATAACTATTTAATAGTTACCTAGTTAAAATAATTACAAAATTACCTGTAAAATAAATCCTAACCTAAGTTACAATTAAACCTAACACTACACTATCAATAAATTAAATACAATACCCACAAATAAATACAATTAAATAAACTAACTAAAGTACAAAAAATAAAAAAGAACTAAGTTACAAAAAATAAAAAAATATTTACAAACATTAGAAAAATATTACAACAATTTTAAGCTAATTACACCTACTCTAAGCCCCCTAATAAAATAACAAAGCCCCCCAAAATAAAAAAAATGCCCTACCCTATTCTAAAATAAAAATAGAAAAGCTCTTTTACCTTACCAGCCCTTAAAAGGGCCTTTTGCGGGGCATTCCCCAAAGAATTCAGCTCTTTTGCCTGGAAAAAAAAACATACAATACCCCCCCCAACATTACAACCCACCACCCACATACCACTAATCTAACCCAAACCCCCCTTAAATAAACCTAACACTAAGCCCCTGAAAATCTTCCTACCTTATCTTCACCACACCGGGTATCACCGATACGTCCAGGCTTCAATGTCTTGATCCAAGCCCAAGCGGGGGCTGAACGCCCATCCTCCAGCTGAAGTCTTGATCCAAGCGGCGGCTGAAGAAGTCCATCATTGGGCAGAAGTCTTCATCCTATCCGGGCAGAAGAGGACATCCGGACCGGCAAACATCTTCATCCAAGCGGCATCTTCTATGTTCTTCCATCCGACGACGAGCGGCTCCATCTTCAAGACCTCTGGCGCGGATCCATCCTCTTCTTCCGACGACTAGACGACGAATGAAGGTTCCTTTAAGGGACGTCATCCAAGATGGCGTCCCTCGAATTCAGCCAATCGGAATTAAGGTAGGAAAATTCTGATTGCCTGATGGAATCAGCCAATCAGATTCAAGTTCAATCCGATTGGCTGATTGGATCAGCCAATCAGATTGAGCTCACATTCTATTGGCTGATCGGAACAGCCAATAGAATGCGAGCTCAATCTGATTGGCTGATTGGATCAGTCAATCGGATTGAACTTGAATCTGATTGGCTGATTCCATCATCCAATCAGAATTTTCCTACCTTAATTCGAGGGATGCCATCTTGAATGACATCTTGGATGACATCCCTTAAAGGAACCTTCATTCGTCGTCTAGTCGTCGGAAGAAGAGGATGGATCCGCACCGGAGGTCTTGAAGATGGAGCCGCTCGTTGTCGATGGAAGAACATAGAAGATGCCGCTTGGATGAAGATGTTTGCCGGTCCGGATGTCCTCTTCTGCCCGGATAGGATGAAGACTTCTGCCCGATGATGGACTTCTTCAGCCGCTGCTTGGATCAAGACTTCAGCCGGAGGATGGACGTTAAGCCCCCGCTTGGGCTTGGATCAAGACATCGGAGCCTGGACGGATCGGTGATACCCGGTATGCCGTAGGGTACGAAACATGTAAGGTTTCCTCCTCCTCCACTTTTTGTTTGCAACATGAGTGTTGTTATTTTAGAGAATTTTTGAATAAAGAATGATTTTTTTTACTTTTATCCTGGAGTGCCGCCTGTCCTTCTCTACAGTGTATTCTGGTCTGCTCAAACCTATTTTTGTGCTGGCACCGCTCCTACACAGACCTATCACCCACTTTCAGGCTTCTGGAAAAATCATCTGTTCTGCCGTGTGACGTGGACTGAGCAACGCCGCACCTCTCTCACTACTGCAAACGCTGTTATGTCTAGTTGGGCCTGAGCTAAAATAATGTTTGTCATAATATTTAGATGGGAGTTTTGGCTCATGGGTCTTCTTAAAGTGGGTTTCCTGAATCATTATTATGTCTAAATTCTTTTTATAGAAGTCATAAAGGGCAATTGAGCGCTTTTCAGCAGATAGAAATCCTTTCACATTTTGAGTGGCAATGGTTATTGACCCTTTATATGTGCTGGTAGACATTATAAGTGTTGTGGATATATGTATTATCAAAAGGAGAGCAAGTTATAAGTGCAAGGAGGGTGTTGATGAGCTAATATAGATTAGAAAATTAAAAAGCGTAGGAGGTAGAAATTTGAGTAAAAAATTTGCTGTGATGTCAGAAGTCTTTAAAGGGGAGGAATTGATCTAGAGATGGTGGAGGCTTTTGGGCAAGCTGGGCATGAGTTTACTAAAAAGTAGAAGGGAGAGTAATGAAAAGTGGAAGGGAAGGGAAGAGGAGAACAAAATAGCAAATAATTTATATTAACATGTGGACCATTATTAACCTAGGTGAAATACTTTGAAGACAATATAACCTCGTAGTGATAACATAGAAACATAAGGCAGTTTCATAACATATAATAACTTCTCAACATTCAAGAAACCGAGAAAGACATGACTGCGCCAAAAATGTAAGAATATTTCTTAAACTATTTAGGGTGTCTCTGGGAACTAAGTCTAATACCGACAAATAATGTTAGGGGAATTCTGTTCTTAATCAATATAAAATCCTTAGCGATTTATCAGAGTTTATAATAATGTCGTTCAGCTGGCTATAGGGAAGTGTACTATACTTGGCACTAATACAACATTAAGCTCAGTATAGACATCAGGGCCTTAGGAGTATTTGTTATTTAGTGTCACTAAGTGCTATTTTGGCGTATCATACACAATTAAAATATATGTTATATTAGCAATTCTGGTACTCGCTCCAGCGATAGTGCAATGTGAGAAGTATCACTATATAGAAATAACATTTAGGGTAGGGGCTTCATGCCTATAATTAGGGTAACAGTTGTAAGTATTTTAACGGTTTTACAAATTGAGCCCAGCAAATTTTTACAACAGTGTAACTTTCAACAAGAGGTTAAATATGTCTTCTGTGGGAGTTATAGACCCAACCAAATAAATAAGTCAGGTCCTATATGAATCTCAAACTATTTTACCTCTAAGCCTACCACAGCAGCATTTATATGTGTAACATTGACCTTCAATCAGAAATGTAAGCAAAACTAACATAACATAGTACAAGAAATATCTGGATATAGTCTATGTGATACCTAGAATAAATATCAGGTTAGAAAAATAAAAGTATTGTGATAATAACATTTAACACCATGATGATATTCAAGATTCAGATTTAGTACTAGGTATAGCAACAAGTCCAGCCATTACTTCTGCAGAAGTACAATATGAGAGGAGATTTTGTATAGGAATAATATTTAAAATAGGGTCTTTGGGTTTATACTGAAACTAGTTTCTGCATATATATTTATCAACTTTGTCAACTGAATCAAACCCGCCTTTACCACATATCAAATATCCATAGGTGGTTAAGTGAGATCTTTGTGACGCTTTGTAGGTTCATCGACTCAAGTGAGTCGGGTCTTTAGGGGATCTCTATACACAATGGGTCTAATCCTAACTTAACAATATTTATATATATGGCGGTAACAGCTAGGTATCAAAGCAAATAATTCGAACATGTCAAGGACTAGTAAATAACTGAATAAAGTCTCAGTGGTATATGAAAAAAATAAACCTCGAATATGCATAGCAAAGAAGTTAGTAACAATATCATATAGTTACGTGTCCCTTCTCAAGGTGGTTCTTCCCCAGCACCAGTGGTATTGGTTTGTCTTCTTTTATTCTGCGGTGCTGTGGATTCCATCCAAGGATGCCTCTGTGATTTAGGAGCCTCGTGTCTGGCTGATATTGATGATTGAGGGGTTGGATCTTGTGATTCCGGCGGTGGTATTCCCAATAGTTGGCAAAATTGCTCAGCATCAGGTGGAAAAAGGCATTGAAATTTTTTCCCATTTTTAACAGCTATAATTGAGGTTGGAAACCCCAACCTATACGGAATCTTCAAAGCACAAAGGTGAGAAGTTAAAAAAGAAAAGTCTCTCCTTTTTTGAAGCATCCTCGTCCATAGGTCTTGAAACACTTGTATTCTGTGGCCTTGAAACATGTTGGATGGTTGTTTTCTCGAGTAATTGTAAATAGTTTCTCTGTGTTGAAAATTTTGGAAATGAACAATGATATCACGAGGAGGTAAGCCATCAGATGGTTTAGGGCGTAAGAATCTATGGGCTCTGTCAAGTATAAGGTCAGATAAATTGCCTGAATTGCTCTTTATTAGGTCTGTGAAAAAAGACTGTAGGTAGTCCTGAATCTCATTTTCCTGAACAGTTTCAAGAATTCCCCTGAATCGTAGGTTACTCCTCCTGGAGCGATTCTCTAAGTCGTCCAATTTATCTTCTAAATCTACCATGCGATGATGATGTTGAAAAGCCTTAGAGGAGAGACTTGCTATTTTTTGGGATGACACATTTTCATGTTCCTCCAAAGTATCAACCCTATAACATAGGTCAGAAATATCTTTTTTTAAGCCTGCACATTCACTCTTGATGCAAGACTTAACCTGTTCTATCAGGGCTTCCATAGTGCCATATGTGATGATATCATCTTTTCCCATTTCAATAGTTTTAAGTTGTAACTCCATTGCAGCATCTGCGGCTTCACATGAGCTTTCATTTACATTATATCAGGGTCTTTATTAGATAGCCCCATGGGCTGTTGGTGTTAATTTTTGAGATTTGTCACTCCTGGTTAATTTCCTTTGTGACATATTGAGAGGATTTGGAGATGGTACTAATTGTGGCTGTTATAGGGGAGAGTTCTGCCCTTCTACAGTGGTACACCCCTCCCTGGGAATATTGCTCTCACAGAGCGATCACGGGAAAAGGTATTGGATATGACCCACTGCTACCAGGGCCGGTGCTAGACTATTTTGCACCCTAGGCAAGACCAGCTACTTGCGCCCCCCCCCCCAAAAAAAAAATAAAGCAACAAAATTAAAAAAAATGGTACATTTCTTTTAACTTTCAAGAATAAGTGCCATAAGATGCCAAAACCACTACTATTAAAGGCAAAATATAAATTGGCCAAATATAAATTAACTTTATTAAATTTTACTTTATTTATATATTTATTTATATTATTAAAAGTTGGGGTACAAACCCCAATTTTATTATTTCATGATTCAGCTAGTGCATGCCATTTTAAGCAGCTTTCTAATTTACTCCTATTGTCAATTTTTCTTCATTCTCTTGCTATCTTTATTTGAAAATGCAAGAATGTAAGCTTAGGAACCAGTCAATTTTTGGCTCAGCACCTGGGTAGAGCTTGCTGATAGGTTTGCTACATTTAGCCACCAATCAGCAAGTGCTACCCAGGTTCTGAACCAAAAATGGGACGGCTCTTAAGCTTACATTATTGCTTTTTCAAATAAAGATAGCAGGAGAACAAAGAAAAAATTATAATAGGAGTAAATTAGAAAGTTGCTTAAAATTGCTTGCTCTATCTGAATCACAAAAGAAAAAAAATGTGGGTTAACTTAACCCACATTTTTAAGTATCCTTTTAAGTTTAGAGTACCCCAGTGCAAACTGTTGTATTTGTTACTTTATTTTACTTGCACAAAATACACATATTAATTGACTTAATTTATTTAAAGTATAAATGTATGCAGCCTGCATAACATTTATACTTCAAATAAATTAATATGTGCATTTTGTGAAAGTAAAAGAAAGTAACAAATAAAACAACTTGCCCCTGGGTACTATAAACATCTTTTAATAATATAAATAAAAATTTATTTCTCAGCTCATATAATGCAGCCATGATGCCATTAATATAAATAGAAAGTCCCTTCAGCTTCTTTATTTTTTAATTACCCCTGATATTAGCGAGAAAGAAAGAGTCACAGCTGCATTTTTTTAAAATAATGGTTAATAACGGTCACCTTAACAAAACAGCTGAGCAGAGCAGCACATTTTATTGCAGGACTCGGAGCCTGCCGGTTCAATTATGGACTGAGTCTCACCTCTGTCTGCTGGTCCACACTGATCGGCTCTAGGCTCTACTTCTGAGTTTAGGGGGTGTGTGACTGAGAGACACTCTGTCCTCCTGCCGCCGCGTGTGAGAAGACTTCTGCACTGCTCCAGTAAGCGGCAAATCGTGATGGTGACGTTGAGGGTGCTGGCGTCACTGCCTGACCGCGCAATACAAGTTAATGATACATTCAAGGAGGAGGAGACTCAGGAGTGGCACACACGATCGTGCTAACTAAGCAAAGCTTAAATATAAAAAAAAATTCTGTACACAGCGTCGGGGTCGGCTGCAGCCTGCGCCCTAGGTGGCAGTGCGCTCTAGGCGGCTGCCTTAGATGCCTAGTGGGAGCGCCGGCCCTGACTGCTATAAAGAACAGTGGGAAAAGGAGTAGGAGAGTTTACACTGTTTTAAATCCAGGACATAGGGCAATCACCCAACCGGTAAATTATGCCAGAGATTCTGCTCAAATATATGGTACTAAAGGGTTAATTCCCTTCAGTTATAGGTGTCTTGTTTTACACTGTGAAACAAAACCTAGCAAGATAAGTAAGAAGGAAAAAGTAGACCTTCTGAGGGGCAGTTATCAAGCTGTCTACTTTACCTGCCTTCGCCGGTCCAATACGCCCGCCTAAGCTCGCCTCACATCGCCGCGGCGGACCTGAATACGTTTGCCTAAGTTATCAAAAAAGCTGTCAAAAAGCCGCGCACCAAGTACGGGGCGATGAGTAGCGGACTGTGAGAGTTATCACTCATCCGATCTCGCTGCTCTTCGGCTTTTTTCACAGCTTTATTGATACCCCTGTCACTAAGCACCCACACTAACTACACTGTTCTACCCCCTATACCGGCGCCCCCGGAGCCCCCTGCAACTAAATAAAGTTACTAACCCCAAAATCGCCGCTCCTAGACCCCGCCGCAACTATAATAAATGTATTAACCCCTAAACCGCCGCTCCCGGACACCGCCGCCACCTACATTATACCTAGTAACCCCTATCCTGCCCCCCCTATACTGCCGCCACCTAGAATAAATTTAATAACCCCTATTATGCGGATCCCGGACCCCGCCGCAACGAAATAAATAGTTTAACTGCTAAACCGCTGCTCCCGGACCCCGCCGCAACCTATATTAATGACGAATGACGGTACCTTTAAGTGACGTCATCCAAGATGGCGTCCCTCGAATTCCGATTGGCTGATAGGATTCTATCAGCCAATCGGAATTAAGGTAGAAAAATCTGATTGGCTGATTCAATCAGCCAATCAGATTCAAGTTCAATCCGATTGGCTGATTGGTTCTGCGTAGGCTCTTCTGAAGATGGCTCCAATCCGGATGGATGAAGATTGAAGACGCCGTCTGGATGATGACTTCTATCGGATCGAAGACCTCTTCAGCGCCGCCTGGATGATGACTTCATTGGATGGAAGATTTCTTCTGCTCCCCTTGGATGATGACTTCTGCCGCTCCGGATCTCCTCTTCAGTTCCATCGGTGCTCGGCTGAGTGAAGACGACTCAAGGTAGGATGATCTTCAGGGGGGTGGTGTTAGGTTTATTTAAGGGGGGTTTGGGTTAGATTAGGGGTATGTGGGTGGTGGGTTTTAATGTTGGGGGGGGTGTATTTTTCTTTTACAGGCAAAAGAGCTGTTTTATTTGGGGCATGCCCCGCAAAAGGCCCTTTTAAGGGCTGGTAAGGCAAAAGAGCTGTTTACTTTTTAATGCAGAATAGGGTAGGGATTTTTTTTATTTTGGAGGGCTTTGTTATTTTATTAGGGGGCTTAGATTAGGTGTAAGTAGTTTAAAATTGTTGTAATATTTTTTAAATGTTTGTAGCTTATTTTTTGTATTTTTTGTATCTTAGCTTTTTTATTTTTTGTACTTTAGTTAGTTTATTTAATTGTATTTAATTGTAGTTATTTGTAGGTAATTAATTTAATTAATTTAATGATAGTGTAGTGTTAGGTTTAATTGTAACTTAGGTTAGGATTTATTTTACAGGTAATTTTGTATTTCTTTTAGCTAGGTAGTTATTAAATAGTTAATAACTATTTAATAACTATTCTAACTAGCTAAAATAAATACAAAGTTACCTGTAAAATAAATATAAATCCTAAAATAGCTACAATGTAATTATTATTTATATTGTAGCTATATTAGGGTTTATTTTAAAGGTAAGTATTTAGTTTTAAATAGGATTCATTTAGTTAATAAGATAAATATTATTTAGATGTATTTTATAATATTTAAGTTAGGAGGGTGTTAGGGTTAGTGTTAGACTTAGGTTTAGGGGTTAATAATTTTATTAGAGTTGCGGCGGTGTGGGGGGGCAGGATAGGGGTTAATAATTTTATTAGAGTTGCGGCGGTGTAGGGGGGGCAGGATAGGGGTTAATAAATTCATTATAGGTGGCGACGGTGTAGGGGGGGCAGATTAGGGGTTAATAAGTTTAAGATAGGTTGCGGCGGGGTCCGGGAGCGGCAGTTTAGGGGTTAAACTATTTATTTAGTTGCGGCGGGGTCCGGGATCGGCAGGATAGGGGTTAATAAATTTATTCTAGGTGGCGGCGGTATAGGGGGGGCAGGATAGGGGTTAGTAGGTATAATGTAGGTGGCGGCAGTGTCCGGGAGAGGCGGTTTAGGGGTTAATACATTTATAAGAGTTGCGGCGGGGTCTAGGAGTGGCGGTTTAGGGGTTACTAACTTTATTTAGTTGCGGGGGGATTCCGGGGGCGCCGGTATAGGGGGTTAACATGCTTAATATAGTTGCGGCAGGCCCTGGGTGCGGCGGTTTAGGGGGTAATACATTTATTTAGTTGCGGTGGGCTCCGGGAGCGGCGGTTTAGGCGTTAACATGTTTAATATAGTTGCGGAGGGGACCGGGAGCGGCGGTTTAGGGGGTAATAACTTTATTTAGTTGCGGCGGTGTAGGGGGGGCAGATTAGGGGTGTTTAGACTTGTGGTACATGTTAGGGTGTTAGGTGTAGACAGCTCCCATAGAAATCAATGGGATGTCTGGCAGCAGCGAACATGAACTTTCGCTATGGTCAGACTCCCATTGATTCCTATGGGATCCGCCGCCTCCAGGTACGCTGGGCCGGAAAAGTGCTGAGCGTACCTGCTAGTTTTTTGATAACTTGTGTGCGGAACATCTGGAGTGACATAAGAATCGATCTGTGTCGGACTGAGTCCGGCGGATCGAAGCTTACGTCACTAAATTCTACTTTTGCCGGGCAGCAGGGCTTGATAACTAAGGCGAATCAGCCTCGCCACAAATACGCTGCGGAATTCCAGCGTATTTGAGGTTGAAGGCTTGATAACTACCCTCCTCTGTGTAAATACAATTAATTACTTTGTTGCAGCACTTCAGCACAATAAAAAAAAATTTTAGTTAAGCCCTCCGGGCAGATATATATATAAGAGAAAGTCTCCAAGCCACTGCTTGTTATGAGATGGTATTGAATAGCTGTTAGAGTGCTCAGATCAAAATATAACATTATAGAGCGTTAGCACTACATAAGGTTATAGAGTTCACCTTTATTTTCATTAAAGAGTGGTCCGGTCCAGCTTGAGGGTCATTTTAAATAGGCATCGGTGTATCCGTTTGACTGCGATGTTCCATGACGCAGTGTAAAAAAACGCGTGGGTTTACAAGGTGCGGTCCCAGTGTCGCCAGCAAAGTCAGGAGAATCTGGACCAAAGCCGCACCGGGTGTTCCCTAAGTGTTCCGGAGCCCAAATATAGGTCCTATATTTCAAAAGCTCAAGGCTTTCAGCAGTTATGAGCTTTCATGCCCAGCTCGCATTAAGATCTTCAGTGAAGTGCGGCCATCTTAGTCAGCCGCTCGCCCCGCCTCCTGAAAATAATATTTTTATATATGTGTATTTAAAATATGTGTATATATTTTAAAAATATTTTTTTACTAGAAGTTTTCAGATTTTATGTCTAGGTTTAATGTTTATACTAAGATTTTATGGATGTATCATTTGATTTTAGTATTTTTAACTGGGGTTTTGCTCACTGGATGCTTAATTTAGATATCTTGTTTAACAATTTTATGTAATTTTATATGTGCAAAAGTACTCACCGGATGGTTCAAACACCCTACGCATTTTTACCTATATTGGTCTTTCTCAAGGCTCTGTTTGACCATCTGGTGGGGCCTTTAAATAGCCCCTGTCTCCTAATCAGTCTCTATTCTTTTTTTGACCTATCTCCATTGAATTTTATTGTCTGTGAATTTCTGGGACCTTCATCTTTTCTTCATGATTTTCTTTGGTGTTACTAGGACTATTCATTGAACTTTTAGTGCTGGCACAATACTTTTTCTAATCCTGGTTTTAGGGACTCCCCTTATTTGTGTTTTTTACTGTATGTTTTTACACTCCGTTTGGCACAGGAGTGTTTTAGGGGTGGTTTGGTATACTAGCAGGCTCTACATCCTGTTATATATTCTTTGTTCAATTTGGCTGAAGGAAACATTTGCACTAAACTATTCTAATAACCTCTAAACAGCCACACACCCCATCGCAAAGTAACCCACTACACTATTAACTATTTAAACTGCCATGTGTGCTAACCCCTAAACTGCCACAACACCCATTGCAAAGTAACCAACTACACGATTAACCCCTAAACTGCCACTCCCATCGCAAAGTAACCCACTACACTATTAACCCCTAAACCACCATGAAGTCATTGGGAGAGAACGTTAACGCGGTTGCGATATTCTAACAACTGCTCTTTTTGCGCATGTCAGGTTAGTGCTTTTTTTTCATCTCCCAAATATTCTGTTATAGGTGATCCCGTGGCAACGAGCTAGGAAACTCTGGGTGTTACATCAGGTTAAAAATTCTGCATAAATTGTTACAGAACTAAATGATAATGAAGCTAGGTAATCATTGGCATGCCTTGTGAAGGCCCTCAGGAGCCTCTTAAGAAAGATCATAATTAATTTTAAATGTTCCTTAATCCACTGCATTTGTGGATTCATTATTGGTTTCTCTGTTTTCACAGTTACAGATGAATGTCCAGTTTTAGGAATGTTAACGTGTGTAGTATTAGTAGGCTTTGAACATCTAAAATTATTAGGCTGTTCACAGGAGGCTTTTCACTCATATTATCCACAAAAGGGTTTGGCTTGGCTCTTGAAAATGTTAACAATGGTGTAGATAGCATGTCCTCTGTAGCAAGAAGAGTGTTATCCTCAGAAGCATCTTGTTCTTTTAGTATAGGCCAGTCTATGAGCAGTGAACCATCTTATAATCCCCAGATGATATGCACAGTGACTGCTGCAGACTGTCATCTTATTGTATAAGTGAAGGCTTTAGTCCATGAGGAATAGATGTATCTGCAAGAGAGCAAACAGGCAAAGGCTAGTGATCACATAATTATTACTAGTGTGTAAAAATGTGTGTAAAAACATGTGAGCATGGGTTTGCTACAAAGAGCTGAAAGGCAATGTGTTACAATACGGCAATGTGTTACATTCTTGTGTACAAAGTGTTTTTGCAGCTAAGTCATTTATAGGGTAATTTGTTGGTAAGCTGTAGCTGAAACTGTTGTGATTACAAAGGGGGGTGACTTTTGACAGGATTTACTTTTCAAAGTGTGCCCCCTTTCTAAGGGGTGTATACTGCATTTTCCTATGGAAAAGAGACTTATACATTATAAAAGAGCACAATGAAAATCCTAAATTAAAATTAATACAAAATAATAATTCACCCATTCACACAAATGTAAGCAGGAAAAAATTGTATTGTTAAGGTGCATCAAAAGTCGTAGCAAAATTGTTCATCAAAAATTTAAAAATTTGTATGTAAATTACACAGGAATAAATTGTATTAAGTATGCACAGCGTAAATCATAATTTTTTAAGTACACTGGATTTGCAAAAACACATAGGCCTAGATTTGGAGTTCGGCGGTAGCCGTCAAAACCAGCGTTAGAGGCTCCTAACGCTGGTTTTGGCCGCCCGCTGGTATTTGGAGTCAGTGATTAAAGGGTCTAACGCTCACTTTTCAGCCGCGACTTTTCCATACCGCAGATCCCCCTACGCCATTTGCGTAGCCTATCTTTTCAATGGGATCTTTCTAACGCTGGTATTTAGAGTCGTTTCTGAAGTGAGCGTTAGAGCTCTAACGACAAGATTCCAGCCGCCTGAAAATAGCAGGAGTTAAGAGCTTTCTGGCTCCGACATCAGCCAATCAGATTGAGCTCGCATTCTATTGGCTGATCGGAACAGCCAATAGAATGCGAGCTCAATCTGATTGGCTGATTGGATCAGCCAATCGGATTGAACTTGATTCTGATTGGCTGATTCCATCAGCCAATCAGAAAATTCCTACCTTAATTCCGATTGGCTGATAGAATCCTATCAGCCAATCGGAATTCGAGGGACGCCATCTTGGATGACGTCCCTTAAAGGAACAGTCATTCGTCGTTCAGTCGTCGGTCCGGATGGATGTTCCGCGCTGGAGGTCTTCAGGATCCTGCCGCTTCGCTCCGGATGGAAGAAGATCGAAGATGCCGCTTGGAGAAGATGTTTGCCGGTCCGGATGTCCTCTTCTTGCCGGATAGGAGGAAGACTTTGGAGCCTCTTCTGGACCTCTTCAGCACCGGATTATGGATCGCCAACCCCCGCTTGGGTTGGATGAAGATCTTGGAGCCAGGACGGATCGGTGATACCTGGATGGTGAAGACAAGGTAGGAAGATCTTCAGGGGATTAGTGTTAGGTTTATTTAAGGGGGGTTTGGGTTAGATTAGGGGTATGTGGGTGGTGGGTTGTAATGTTGGGGGGGGGTATTGTATGTTTTTTTTTACAGGCAAAAGAGCTGAACTTCTTGGGGCATGCCCCGCAAAGGGCCCTGTTCAGGGCTGGTAAGGTAAAAGAGCTTGTAACTTTTTTAATTTAGAATAGGGTAGGGAATTTTTTATTTTGGGGGGCTTTGTTATTTTATTAGGGGGCTTAGAGTAGGTGTAATTAGTTTAAAATTGTTGTAATATTTTTCTTATGTATGTAAATATTTTTTTATTTTCTGTAACTTAGTTCTTTTTTATTTTTTGTACTTTAGCTAGTTTATTTAATTGTATTTATTTGTAGGAATTGTGTTTAATTAATTTATTGATAGTGTAGTGTTAGGTTAATTGTAGGTAATTGTAGGTAGTTTATTTAATTATTTTATTGATAGGGTAGTGTTAGGTTTAATTATATCTTAGGTTAGGATTTATTTTACAGGTAAATTTGTTATTATTTTAACTAGGTAACTATTAAATAGTTCTTAACTATTTAATAACTATTGTACCTGGTTAAAATAATTACAAAGTTGCCTGTAAAATAAATATTAATCCTAAAATAGCTATAATATAATTATAATTTATATTGTAGCTATATTAGGGTTTATTTTACAGGTAAGTATTTAGCTTTAAATAGGAATCATTTATTTAATAAGAGTTAATTTATTTCGTTAGATAAAAATTATATTTAATTTAGGGGGTGTTAGTGTTAGGGTTAGACTTAGCTTTAGGGGTTAATCCATTTATTAGAATAGCGGTGAGCTCCGATCGGAAGATTAGGGGTTAATAATTGAAGGTAGGTGTCGGCGATGTTAGGGAGGGCAGATTAGGGGTTAATACTATTTATGATAGGGTTAGTGAGGCGGATTAGGGGTTAATAACTTTATTATAGTAGCGCTCAGGTCCGCTCGGCAGATTAGGGGTTAATAAGTGTAGGCAGGTGTCGGCAACGTTGAGGGGGGCAGATTAGGGGTTAATAAATATAATATAGGGGTCGGCGATGTTAGGGCAGCAGATTAGGGGTACATAGGGATAACGTAGGTTGCGGCGGTTTACGGAGCGGCAGATTAGGGGTTAAAAAAAATATGCAGGGGTCAGCGATAGCGGGGGCGGCAGATTAGGGGTTAATAAGTGTAAGGTTAGGGGTGTTTAGACTCGGGGTACATGTTAGGGTGTTAGGTGCAGACGTAGGAAGTGTTTCCCCATAGAAAACAATGGGGCTGCGTTAGGAGCTGAACGCTGCTTTTTTGCAGGTGTTAGGTTTTTTTTCAGCTCAAACAGCCCCATTGTTTCCTATGGGAGAATCGTGCACGAGCACGTTTTTGAGGCCGGCCGCGTCCGTAAGCAACTCTGGTATCGAGAGTTGCATTTGCGGTAAAAATGCTCTACGCTTCTTTTTTGGAGCCTAACGCAGCATTTGATTAAACTCTCGATACCAGAGTTAAATTTATGGTGCGGCCAGAAAAAAGCCCGCGGAGCGTTAACAGCCCTTTTACCGCCGAACTCCAAATCTAGGCCATAGAAATTTGTACTTATAAGTAAAATACAAAGTGTAATTGTTGTTTTTTCTTAAAATGGGCTGACCATGGATGTTCCATCAGAATATATGAAATTTTCTCTCAAATACCAGCGTAATTCTGTAAACATTTTCACCTTACATATCTCACAGTTTTTCCCCGCAAATTAAAAAGTTTCAAGTCTTAATCAAAATACTGTGGATAAGACTATGCCCTTGCTTTTTTTGTACATAAATCTAGATATTCTATTGATCGAAAGAATAAGTTATATAGAGTATGCATAGAGATGCACCTGCTTTAAAAACTCTTGTTTTGAAGCTATCTCTAATACAAAGAATGTGCTGATGTAAAAGTCTTGTGGAACATTTAGTGGGTGAGGCCTGTACTTTTGTTTATAGAGTGTATGTACATACTCACCAGATGGGGGAAATGCTGTGTCCTTTGAAAGGATGTCCTTGTTGTGGTAGAGACTCCTTCAGAACCTGGAAGACATTAACATATTTGGTCATTTTCTAAAACATGAACAGTCTGTGGGCTTGATAAGGATGGGCGAATGTGCTAAAAGTGTAATTTGTTTGGTACAACCAATAATCCAGTGGACCCTTCATCAGGGTGAAACAACCTTCAGCTTTGTTGAGGGACTAATACTGCATGCAGGTAATGTGGCATGACATATGCAAAATATTAGGGTCACCTGCAAGTAGAATTAGCACATGCATGCTATTGTAGAGAGCGCTTCCCTGTCCCACAAGCATGACCACGCAAGCAGGGACACTGGGAGAGGAACACGATATTGAGCATATCTTTTTGATGCTATGGGGCTTGGTTGGGAGGATTGAAATGTACTCACAATAATTAAAATAAAGCTATGCTGAACTTGCAAAATTTATTTGGATGGGCTATATTTATTAATTATATGGATGGGCTATATTTATTAATTATATGGATGGGCTATTTTTATTAATGTTTATGAAGAGATTAAAAAATAAATGTAGTGTACACTGTCTTTATTAATGTACAGATGTGAGAAATCATGTCTAGGGTTCTTCCTGCACAGACCAGCAGCTGACCCAAGTGACCTTCTTAAACTCTGAGTAAAGGGACATCAGCTCACCCATGTGACCTTTTTGAACTCTGCTTAAAGGGACATTGAACACTTTGAGATGGGAATATAAAATGTTTAATAATGCATACTAAAACACATTTGCAATTAACACTATTAAAATGAAGAGTTTTCCTGTTCTGAGAACTAGAAGTGCACATGGCAGGCTTCACAAGAATAACACTGCCTCATATCTGGCCTAAGTAGAGATTATTATAAAAGGAACTGCAAATCAATGAGATTTCTAGCAAAATTATATCAATTTGCACTTTCTACTGGTAAGTGGAATTTGGCTATTAAAAAAACAAAACAAACAATTACAGCAAACAATGTATAATTCCACAGACAACAGAAAATATTGTTGTTACAAAGTGTTTGCTGTTCCTTTAACTCTTAGTTGCCCAACAATGGGAAAAAAGGAGTACAGCCTAGTAGCAGTGCACAGTGCTGGAGGCTAAAGCCAGTACTGCTACAGAATTGTTGAGGTTTAAAATGATTGGGGTGACTTTAAACAACTAATATATTTTTAAATAGTGCCACTACATATTATTCTTAGACAACACATATCTATTATCTATTTAGTATTTTTTTTTCTTTGTGTATTTAAGGTCTTATATTAGTACTTCCTATCAGCTGCTATTACTTTTCTTTATCATTTTAGTACTTTCCACTCTACTTATAAAATAGAAAATAAATTAAGTTTTCTCTGCTCTAAAAAGCATCAGGTTTTGATCTGCGGAATTGAACATAATGTAGAGGGCTGTTTAATTATAGGATGGTAGATAATTAGTGATCTGAGCTAATGAGATCCCACTATGACATTGCTGCAATTAACAGTCCATTAAGTTCATCAAACAAGTGAAAAGGAAACGGATGAAAACAGCATGTATTACTGCAAAGAAAGGGTAAAGTGGGAGGGCTCTCACAGAAATAAAAGGTTAACAGGCATGTAAAGCACAGTGTAAGGTTTTCAGAATTATAATATTAATCAGCATAGACTCATACAGAGAGATTAGCAAGAGCATACGTCCCACATTTTGCTAACAGCATGGTGCAATCACAGCGTTCTCAAATCATGTGGTGCTTTGAATGACACATTTTATTGTTCCAACTTGTTTTATCTATTGTAAAAGGGAGGGTGGCACTTTTCAGTGAATTATCACACCCTCTGTGAGAACTTTGTTTGCAACCACTGTATTGTAATTTATTTAAATAACTACAGGTATTAGCTATAACTTAACAAACTATTTTTTTTTTTTTAACAAACAATGCTCTAATAATTTATATGCTATATAGGGAATGCTGGTTTTATTGTCATTTCTTCAAACAGTCTGTCATTCTTTTATATTGCTACTATGTTGGATATTTTTTGTCATTCACCTTTTTGACAAAAAGAAATAGCAACACAACATTCGGCTAGATTACAAGTGTTGCGGTACGGCTTTTAACGCTGGAAAAAAATGGCAATTCCAGCGTAATGGCCAGGAATGCATATTACGAGTTATGTCGGTATAGCTGTAATGCAATCATTTTAGCCTGTAACGCAACGTCCTTTCCGCACTAAAAAAAAAAAAGTTTGTGTGTGGGATTTTCATAGAGCCGGTATTAAGAGCCGGTATTACAGGTTGTGCGTTGAGGCTAAAAAGCTTGCGTTACAGCCTATACCGACACAATTCATACCGCCATCTGAGAGCAGTAGTTATGGAACACTCATAAACTACCTATTAACTCTTAAACCGCTGCCCTCCTTCCTTTGCAAACACTATAATAAAGCTATTAACCCTTATTCCATTGCTCCCCAACATCGCCGACACTGTAATAAAGCTATTAACCCATAATCCACCACTCCCTGACATCGCTGAAACTATAATGAAGCTATTAACCCCTAAACCTCTGGCCTCCCACATCACCGCTACTGAATAAACCTATTAACCCCTAAACCGCCAGCCCTTGCACATCGCAAAACACTAAATTAAACTATTAACCCCTAAACCTAACACCCCCCTAACAAAATTAAAATATAACTATCTTAAAATAAATAAAAACTTACCTGTGAAATAAAAATAAACCTAACATTAAACTATAAAATAACCTAACATTACTATTCTAATAAAATAAAAAATACTACCAATTAAAAAAACCTAAATTACAAATTTAAAAAACCTAACTACGAAAAAAATAAAAAAATCTAAAATTACATAAAAATAATAAACACTAAATTACGAAAAATAAAAAACACTAAGCTTACAAAAAATAGTAAACGAAATGATCAAAAATAAAAACATTTACACCTAATCTAATAGCCCTATAAACATAAAAGCCCCCCCCCAAATAAAAACACCCCCTATCCTACAATGAACTACCAATAGCCCTTAAAAGGGCATTTTGTAGGGCATTGCCCTAAGTTAAACAGCTCTTTTACCTGTAAAAAAAATACAAAGTCCCCCCAACAGTAAAACCCACCATCGAACTAACCCCCAAAATAAAAAAAACCTAACTCTAAAAAAAAACTAAGCTAGCTAAATGGGCATTCAGCTCTTTTTTACTGCCCTTAAAAGGGCATTCAGCTCTTTTACAAAAGCCCAAAGCCCTAATCTAAAAAAAAAAAACACCCCCCCCCCCAAAAAAAAAAAAAACTAACACTAACCCCATAAAATCTACTCACGATTCCTGAAGTCCGGACATCCATCTTCATCCAAGTAGCGAGAAGTCTTCATCCAAGCGGCAATATCTTCATCCATCCTGGGGGCGTCTTCTATCATCATCCAGGCAGCGCGGAGCAGAACCATCCTGGAAGACATTCTCTTTATACGGTCACCGCCGTACACTGAAGTTGAATGCAAGGTAGCTGTTTCAAAATGGCATTCCTTGCATTCCTATTGGCTGATTTGATTCTTCAAATTCAAATCAGCCAATAGGATGAGAGCTTCTGAAATCTTATTGTCTGTTCAAAACAGCCAATAGGATGAGAGCTACTGAAATCCTATTGGTTGTTTTTTTTAATTTTATTAGAATAGTAATGTTAGGTTAATTTATAGTTTAATGTTAGGTTTATTTTTATTTCACAGGTAAGTTTTTATTTATTTTAAGATATATTGTAATTTTAAAAGGACACTGAACCCAATTTTTTGTGTGATTCAGATAGAGCATGCAATTTTCTAATTTATCCTATTATCAATTCTTCTTTGTTCTCTTGCTATCTTTATTTGAAAAAAGAAGGCATCTAAGATTTTTTTCGTTCAGGACTCTGGAAAGCATTTTTTTATTGGTGGATGAATTTTTCCACCAATCAGCAAGAACAACCCAGGTTGTTCAGCAAAAATGGGCTGGCATCTAAACTTACATTCTTGCCTTTCAAGTAAAGATAGCAAGAGAATGAAGAAAATTTGATAATAGGAATAAATTAGAAAGTTGCTTAAAATGTCATGCTCTATCTGAATCACGAAAGAAAAAATTGGGTTCAGTGTCCCTTTAATTTTAAGTTAGGGGGTGTTAGGTTTAGGGGTTAATAGTTTAATTTAGTGTTTTGCTGTGTGGGGGGCTTGTGGTTTAGGGGTTAATAGGTTTATTTAGTGGTGGCGATGTCGGGAGAGTCGGAATAGGGGTTAATAACTTTATTATAGTGTTGGCGATGTCGGGGAGCGGCGGAATAGGGGTTAATAGCTTTATTATAGTGTCTGCAATGTCGCAGAGTGGCGGAATAGGGGTTAATAACTATTTTTAGGTGTCGGCGATGTTGGGAGTGGCAGAATAGGGGTTAATAACTATTATTAGTGTCGGCGATGTCGGGGCGGCAGATTAAGGGTGTTTAGACTTGGGGTTTATGTTAGGGTGTTTTTTTCCCCATAGACATCAATGGGGTTGCTATGACTTTAACACACAAGGATAACAAGGGCACTATAAAGGCAAGCTCCTCACTAGTTTAATTACTTAAGATACTATATTTGTTTTAGTATCAATGTATTGTATTTCTTATGAGGAGTGGTGCTAGCATCTGGTACTGAAATTGCAGAACAATTGGGATAGACTCCCTGGAAAGAGATGCTATGTAGCACTCTCTGCCCAGACTGGGGTAGAGACCGCTGATCTGTTTAAAATTTAACTTTTATTTATTACTTTAAAAAGATGGGTGGACATGGACAATTAAAATCACTCTATCTCTAGTTGCTACCAGCAACCCTCTATAGTTGCTATTAGGCAATATGTGAGACCGATTGTTTCTTATATTATCCTTTGATATATATGGGATTTCATCGGTACTCACATTTGAATCACCTTAGAATAAAATAGGGAAAATGGGAGCCCTGTAATAGGTATCTGTAAGTGTGTTATTTCCTCATTATTTGTTGAGGCTTTGTTCAAAGAAATTTTTGTGAATTAATATGAGCAATTTATTTGATTCATTAGCCTAGGTTAGTAGAGAGACCTCTCAAGCCTTATTCACATGGACATGAGGGACTTCTCATGCTTTATTGACATGGACACATAGATCATTACTGTGTAGTTCTTATTGTTTTGAAGTATACTTCACTTGTTTGCACTCGTCTATAATCACCCTTATTTATATGTGAATTTACTTAGGCAATATCAGTTCTGCCCTTCACTTAAATTTTTCTGTGATCATATGGTTGTCATCTCTCTTGTTTAGGGTTATATTCCCCCTATAGGTTTGAAAATATACTGGGTAATAACAACCATGTTGTGATTCCTATCAGGTCTAGTAATTTACAAATTCGGGCCTGTCTTCCCTCTAATCGCTGTGGAATAAAGCGATTTTGTATCTCTTATATAACACTATTATCTAAATTGACATTTCTTGTCATTCTGAATGGCAATTTTGTGATTTGGTTATGCCTGATACCAGAATCCTTGGCTGGTACAGTGCAATCGTGGTATGTTATTTTTAGCCCCACTTCTTATAATGGCTTATAATTACGTGTGGTCTGTTAGATTCAATGACACCTTATATTTTATTTTATTTAGTTATGTCAATGCTGTTATTGCAGGTGTCATCTTTCACACTATTAACTCAGTGGTAATTTACTTAATAATAGCGTCTGTGTATGTGAGCTTCTTATGCTGGTAATATTATTACGAGTTTCACCTTATGTAATGTTACTTGTTATTATTACAATTCCTTTTATTGGTGGATACTTGATTATGTTACATGTATCTCACAGCATACCTTGGTGATAATTATGAATTGGTATTGTAAACACACATTCATGCAGCACCCACAGTCTACTTGGCTTCTGCAGATCTTAAGACCCGTTATAAATGTATCAGCAGCGTTAGAGCTCAAGCTGCACTCGATAATACTCGTATATTGCCTCTGTTTACACTGTTACCAAGTTTGGCTATACTTGTATGCGCTGCTAACTATGAAACCCGTTATAAATATATCAACAGCATCTACATTGGAATTCAAGCAACACTCGATAGTACTTGTTTTTTATCTCTATTTGCACTGATGCCAAGTTTGGCTATACTTATATGCGCTGCTGATTATGTCAAGTTTGTATCGTAATGTGTGCCCCGATTCCCTTAGTAGTATGATACTGTCCGCTTATGGTTTGCGGCTATCTTACCAGCATTTATTCCCTAACTGCCATTTTAAGTTGTACTCGTTAAACTCAGGCTATAATCTTAACCTTGTCACCGTTGTATGGTCTTTTCCAGTTGCGGCTATATTAACAAGCCGTACTGCTATGTAACTGTACCCTCCTCTCACTTGTTAGAACGCGCTAGTGTTATTCGTTCATCAACAATAATAGCTTATAGTTTCACTTGTATCTTTGTCACAATCATACCATTTTAACCATTAGGCTAATACGCTGTCACACACTACTATCATATATCATGTTCCCATTGACCCTTGGTTATTTAGTTTAGCAACTAAGATAGATTAAATTAAAAAGACATATAGCTTTCTAGTGGGACCCCATCGTCCCACGCAACCCCCCCGATCTATGTGTCCATGTCAATAAAGCATGAGAAGTCCCTCATGTCCATGTGAATAAGGCATGAAAGGTCTCTCTACTAACCTAGGCTAATGAATCAAATAAATTGCTCATATTAATTCACAAAAATTTCTTTGAACAAAGCCTCAACAAATAATGAGGAAATAACACACTTACAGATACCTATTACAGGGCTCCCATTATCCCTATTTTATTCTAAGGTGATTCAAATGTGAGTACCGATGAAATCCCATATATAACAAAGGATAATATAAGAAACAATCGGTCTCACATATTGCCTAATAGCAACTATAGAGGGTTGCTGGTAGCAACTAGAGATAGAGTGATTTTAATTGTCCATGTCCACCCATCTTTTTAAAGTAATAAATAAAAGTTAAATTTAAAACAGATCAGTGGTCTCTACCCCAGTCTGGGCAGAGAGTGCTACATAGCATCTCTTTCCAGGGAGTCTATCCCAATTGTTCTGCAATATCAATCGGGTTGCGTTACGGAGATTTTTCATTCCGCACTTCAGGTGTTTAGGTTTTTTCTAACACCTTCTCCCCATTGATGTCTATGGGGGAAATCGTGCACAAGCACGTCAAATCAGCCCTTAGCTTTTGTGCAGTATGGAGCTTAATGCCACCATATTGCACGCACAAGGAGGCTTTTCAGTAAGTTGTAATGGCAGCGCTATGGAGAGTGAAATAATGCAACTTTTTTGGCATTAGTTTTGCACCCTGTTTAGCGAAAAACTCGTAATCTAGGTGATTGTAAGGTATCAAACTAAAAACGATACAGTGAACTGGCTTTTAAAAATATCTTTAGAAAAAAAAACTAAAAATTGATTTGCTTGGAACATTTTCATTCTACATAGACAATGTAAAAAGCTTTCAGTATTCATTTTTTAAAATGACCACTAAAATAAAGCTTTAAAGGTACACTAAAGTAAAAATTAAACTTTCATGATTCCAATAGTCCAAAGGGCTCCCTAACAGGCCACATTTTGAGGATATTATTTTCATTGCTCTCATCCAAGGTAATCCTGAAAACCCGAGGACGGGTTTGAAAACCAGTGCAATAGAGCATAGCATGTTAAAAAGCTTTCTTATTGATTTCTTTTATCAAAATGTGAACAATCTTTTTTTATGCACACTTTCTCAGGCACCAACTCCTACTGAGCATATGCAAGAGTTCACAGTATATTAGAATATATGTTTCTGATTGGCTAATAGCTGTCACATGATACAGGGGGTGGAGAAAAAGGAAGTACAGTTTAATGTTTTCAGAAAACAATCTACTGATTTGAAATTCAGAGTTAGGGGTCAATTTAGTAATGTGCGAGCAGACATGATACAATGTAGTGTATCATGTCCGCTGCACATTGATAAATGCTGACAGCATGTCGTATGGGATCGGGTTGATTTCTGTCCGCCGCCTCAGGGCAGGCAGACAGGTTATGGAGCAGCAGTCCGTACGGAGCTTGATACATTGACCCCTAAGTCAGGGGCGGAACTACCGGTGGTGCAGCAGTCGCGGTCGCGACCGGGCCCCCGGAGGTCCCCCTGAAAGGGGGGCCTGCTTCAGAAAAAAAAAATGACATTTTTTTATTTTATTTATTTTTTTAAACTTTTCTGCCTGCATGACTAACAGGCCGTCTTTAACAAATTGCCGATTGCGAAAGGGGCCCCTGTAACTGCTCCTGGCAATTGACAGCATGCCTTCCTTCCCGGCCCTAATCCCGGACCCCATTCCAGTCGTGCGGTGGTGGAGCTGGCTGCTGAGGGGGCGGGCTTATCTGGGAACTATGTGTAGCTATCTTGAAGGAAGTTCCTCCCGCGCGGCAGCGAGTGAGGGAAGCAGAGCAGTACCTCATGTTTCTGGGACAGTGGGAAAGCAGGGGACTCACAGAGCCTATATTAGGTAGGTAATGTTTTATTCAGAATTTGTAGGATTGATAAAGGCAATGATTGTAATTTAATGCTATGAAGATTGCCCATCACTCGATAGCTTTACTGCACACCAGACCCTGCTCAGACTAAATACTTTGCATAATGTTTCTTCATTTTTACAAAAATGAATAACCCGCTTTTACTTTTTTAAAAGCTGGTTATTAATTTTTGTAAAAATGAAGAACCATTATGCAAAGTATTTAAAACAAAAAAAAAACACCACAATAAGAAAGTATTCAGGCAATCATAGGCTGGTAATTCCTGACAACTACTGTGAGTCTCCTCTCCATGTGAGAGCTGCCTTCAGTAGTGGGGGAGGTGTCTGTTCCGTCGGAAGAAGCAGCTCCACTTAACAGGGCTGAAGTTGCTCACCCCTAACTGAATGGGGTCAACTGGAGATTGCAGGAGCCTTAGAGATCCGTATCTGAGAGGGCTGGAAATAGTAGGTAGCACTGCAGCTATAATAGAAACTTAAAAACAGCAAGCTGAGTGCAACCTGCCTGTGTGGACTGACGGTTAGTGACAGATCCATGCTTCAGTGAAGTTAGGATAACATCTCCCTGTGTCACTATCATTTTCCCATTTGCCTTACATTTTCTTGTCTTTTCATTTTTATCTGTAAATGTTGTGTTGCTTACTGTGAACTACTTGTGACTGAGTGGTCTCTTATGCCGGCACACATAGCAGACAGTTTTTTTTTATTTGAATATATTGATGCCCTAGTTATTGTTCATACTCTGTTCACCATTCATAATTTCTTATAATTTACTAAGTAAGAGTCCATTTGAGATCTTATCATGTAGGAGTCACTCATATTGTTTAATAAGAATTGAGAGTTTGAGACTATTATTGTTCAATGTAGTATATACTGTCTCTTTAAGACTGCATCTTATTTACTAAGCCAGAGTCCAATTGAAATCTTATCATGTAGAAGTAACTCATATTGTTTTATAAGAATTGAGACTATTATTGTTCAATGTAGTATATACTGTCTCTTTAAGACTGCATCTTATTTACTAAGCCAGTGTCCAATTGAAATCTTATCATGTAGAAGTAACTCATGTTGTTTTATAAGAATTGAGACTATTATTGTTCAATGTAGTATATACTGTCTCTTTAAGACTGCATCTTATTTACTAAGCCAGTGTCCAATTGAAATCTTATCATGTAGAAGTAACTCATGTTGTTTTATAAGAATTGAGACTATTATTGTTCAATGTAGTATATACTGTCTCTTTAAGACTGCATCTTAAACTTAGTAGCAAGCCTATAGTCATTAATAGATTCTTATCAAAGATACTCAGGGATAATAGTGGATCCACCTTTACAGCAATGGTGATTAAGAGATAGAATCCTGCGAGTGGGTTAATGCAGGTTATGTGATATGAATAGTCACAATTTTGTAATGAAGTGTTTAGGCTTGTATTTTGTGTATTTGCCAGAATATAGTTTCTTACTATTTTTGATGGGCTAACTAGCACACACACTGTTTTCTCTTTGCCCCTTCTTTTTTTACTCTCTCCCCTTTTATCTGTGTGTGAGTATGTTTGATGTGGTCACTGTATGAGAGTGTGTGTGTGATATCTGTTTTGTATGGTGTGTGTGTGTGATGTGTGGTTTGTATGGTGTGTGTGTGTGATGTGTGGTTTGTATGGTGAGTGTGTGTGATGTGTGGTTTGTATGGTGTGTGTGTGTGGTTTGTATGGTGTGTGTGTGTGATGTGTGGTTTGTATGGTGAGTGTGTGTGGTGTGTGGTTTGTATGGTGAGTGTGTGTGATGTGTGTTGTGTCTGTGTCTCTGTCTCTCTCTCCCCTCTGTGCGTGTGTGTCTTGCTTTCCCTTCTGTGTATGACTCTCACTCTGTCTCTCACTCTTACACTCTCTCACTCTCTCTAGGTTTATTGTATTAATTTGAGGGAAACTGTTTTTTAAAAAATAAAAAAAAAAGCTTAAAGGGACAGTCAAGTCCAAAAAACTTTCATGATTTAAATAGGGCATGCAATTTTAAACAACTTCCCAATTTACTTTTATCACCAATTTTGCTTTGTTCTCTTGGTATTCTTAGTTGAAAGCTAAACCTAGGAGGTTCATATGCTAATTTCTTAGACCTTGAAGACTGCCTCTAATCTGAATACATTTTGACCACTAGAGGGCATTAGTTCACATGTTTCATATAGATAACATTGAGCTCATGCACGTAAAGTGACCTAGGAGTGAGCACTGATTGGCTAAACTGCATATCTGTCAAAAGAACTGAAATAAGGGGGCAGTCAGCAGAGGCTTAGATACAAGATAATTACAGAGGTAAAAAGTATATTTTTATAACTGTGCTGGTTATGCAAAACTGGGGAATGGGTAATAAAGGGATTATCTTTCTTTTTAAACAACAAAAATTCTGGTGTTGACTGTCCCTTTAAGCAGAGGTGTACAAGATCTGGAGGAGTTTTTCTCAAGCACTTTTAGAGCTTCATCTTATTTTTGAGTGTATAGAAAGTGTATTTTTGTTAATACAAATGTGTAATACACGCATGTATGAAATATCAAATTACCTCCCATTTCTACATGAAATATCAAATTTACACATTTTGCAACGCAAAAATCTGAAGTTAAAAAATGGGACCACTTTGAAATTTCATGGAACCACTAGTTCTTGGGCAACTTTTTTCCCTGTTTGTGTGTGTGTGTGTATGTATATATATATATATATATATATATATATATATATATATATATATACATACATATTTTATATATCACACATATTGTGCCAGTAAGTACACTCTCCAGCAGCATATCTTGTGAAATATTAATATTGCAGAAGCCATATGTGTGTGCACATAGGTGACTGTTGGTCCTTATGAATGTCTATGACCCGAGGGGGGGGGCCCTTTATTGATTCTTGCACCGGGGCCCTGGACTTTCTAGTTACGCCTCTGCCCTAAGTGTTATTGCATTGTCTTTCTATTATGTATTTGTTGATTATGCTGTTATATTATAATGACTGGTTCTTTAACTATAAGACACGATTGCTGAAGAATATTCTTTCTTTATAGCTACACAAGGCTAAACGTGTCAGCTTCTTGCAGGGTCACATGGGGATGTTCTAATGAAAAAGCAAAGCTGATTAAAGGCCCAATGTTAAAAGCATCATGATAATGCCGATATTTTAATAAGGAACCATCTGATAATCAAGATTGGCAATCTCGCAAAGGGGCATTTTACTATACTTCTCTGTGGGAGGCGATGATTAAATGACACTGGCTGAATTTTAAAAGCTGCAGCGCCACCTGCATTGAAGATGCAGTTTAAATTATACCTCTACATTTTTAAGATTTTGTGTTCAGGATATTAATATTACATAGAAGACAGTAACCGCATTTTCATGTTACCAATGTACAATTATTTCATTTTGCATTGTGTAAAACATGTTTTTTGGAACTCACAGGTTTTTAATATTCTATTTTTATAGCCAATATAAGTTCACACTGTACTGAATGTGTTTTCCTTAATCTTGACATTAATATCATGACTGCACTGTAACAAACGTATCATTAACCATTTATATTGTTGATGTTAAGATGCCAATTACTTATCTTGCTGGACACTTGCATTCGATTTGTATTTGTCTACACACACACACTTGTAGAAAAAAGTCCATGAAAATATGCACAAGGGCAACAGTCACATCTACCCGGGTGACAGGATAATATTGTACACACCAATAATTTGATCTAAACTCTCTGGATTTAACAAAGTAATACCTTGTTTTTTTATCTTACATATATCTTATAATTTGTTTTAGTATATAGGTATTTTGATCATCACTATGCATTATACAATATATTTTAGTTGGTTGATATTTTGTTTTGGTTTGGGAGTGTTTGGGAAGGGGCTTATAATCACTTATAAGGATTGTTCAGTTATCACTTTGGTTTGTTTAAGGAAGGGGAACTGTTCTCTGAAAAGTCATGTAATAAAACAAGGATTCACTGCATTAAATCCATTAACGGCGGATCAACATATTGGTTACTCAGAGAGAAAGAGAGCGAGCCACAGAAAGACTAGCAGTCATGCTGAAACCTAATTTTTAGCCAACACCAGATGCATAATTATAATTATCTCTTTAGAATACCATCAATAGCATATCTCAAATGAGGTTTCTAAAGAACACCACAAAGTCCTAATGAAAATTCTGTACTAATAAATACATTTGATAAAAAATTTCTCACGCAGCTATTTGATCATTCTTGTCTGCCTTCACTGCCACTTTCCGGTATAAATAAGCTCTTTATATTTTCAGCACTAGTGTTCAGTGAACCATTACTCAGCCATTAAAGGGGGTGACACCAGGGAACTTCCAGTCACAATATTCTACTGGTGACGCATACTTCTCCAGGCGCAAACTATAGGTCTCCTCCAAAAACCTGAACTCAGTGTAATCTATAAAACAAAAGTAGTTGAAGACAGAAGGAATTATTAGAAAATAAATTAGAGCTGTAAGCAGTTTATGTTCTTTAGTCTGGTGCCAAGTGCCAATGCACTATACACCTTTAACTAGTAGATGTGTAATATACAATCTATATACAATCATTCTCATCTCTTTTTTAGCTTAAATTTTTTCTTATTTGTCTATTACTATCAACAACACTAATGGCTAGATTACGAGTCTTGCGCTAGGGTTAAAAAGCAGCGTTGAGAGTTCCCAACGCAACTTTTTAATGCCCGCTGGTATTACGAGTCTGGCAGGAGAGGGTCTACCGCTCACTTTTCTTCCGCGACTCGAGCTTACCGCAAATCCCCTTACGTAAATTGCGTATCCTATCTTTTCAATTGGACTTGCCTAACGCCGGTATTACGAGTCTTGGAGAAAGTGAGCGGTAGACCCTCTCCTGTCAAGACTCCTACTGCATTTAAAAGTCAGTAGTTAAGAGTTTTATGGACTAACACTGTAACATAAAACTCTTAACTAAAGTGCTAAAATGTACACTAACAACCATAAACTACCTATTAACCCCTAAACCGAGCCCCCCCCCCCACATCAGAAACACTTTAATAAAGTTTTTAACCCCTAATCTGCCGACCGGACATCGCCGCCACTGTAATAAATATATTAACCCCTAAACCGCCACAATCCCGCTTCGCAAACACTAGTTAAATTTTATTAACCCCTAATCTGCCATCCCTAACATCGCCGCTACTATATTAAATTTATTAACCCCTAAACCTAAGTCTAACCCTAAGTCTAACCCCCCTAACTTAAATATAATTTAAATAAAATGAAATAAAATTACTACAAATAAATAAATTAATCCTATTTAAAACTAAATACTTACCTGTAAAATAAACCCTAAGCTAGCTACAATATAACTAATAGTTACATTGTAGCTAGCTTAGGGTTTATATTTATTTTACAGCCAACTTTGTATTTATTTTAACTAGGTACAATAGTTAGTTATTAAATAGTTATTAACATAAGAATAAGAACAAATTTACCTGTAAAATAAATCCTAACCTAAGTTACAATTACACCTAACACTACACTATCATTAAATTAATTTACTAAATTAACTACAATTATATACAATTAAATTAACCCCTTAATGACCGGACCATTTTTCAGTTTTCTTACCCTTAATGACAATGGCTATTTTTAAATTTCTGCACTGTTTGTGTTTAGCTGTAATTTTCCTCTTACTCATTTACTGTACCCACACATATTATATATCGTTTTTCTCGCCATTAAATGGACTTTCTAAAGATACCATTTTTTTCATCACATCTTATAATTTAATATAAAAAATATATAAAATATGAGGAAAAAAATGGAAAAAAACACACTTTTTCTAACTTTGACCTCCAAAATCTGTTACACATCTACAACCACCAAAAAACACCCATGCTAAATAGTTTCTAAATTTTGTCCTGAGTTTAGAAATACCCAATGGTTACATGTTGTTTGCTTTTTTTGCAAGTTATAGGGCAATAAGTACAAGTAGAACTTTGCTATTTCCAAACCACTTTTTTTCAAAATTAGCGCTAGTTACATTGGAACACTAATATCTGTCCGGAATCCCTGAATATCCCTTGACATGTATATATTTTTTTTTAGAAGACAACCCAAAGTATTGATTTATGCCCATTTTGGTATATTTCATGCCACCATTTCACTGCCAAATGCGAGCAAATAAAAAAAATTGATCACTTTTTCACAAATTTTGTCACAAACATTAGGTTTCTCACTGAAATTATTTACAAACAGTTTGTGCAATTATGGCACAAATGGTTGTAAATGCTTCTCTGGGATCCCCTTTGTTCAGAAATAGCAGACATATATGGCTTTGGCGTTGCTTTTTGGTAATTAGAAGGCCGCTAAATGCAGCTGCGCACCACACGTGTATTATGCCCAGCAGTGAAGGGGTTAATTAGGGATCTTGTAGGGACCTTGAAGGGTTAATTTTAGCTTTAGTGTAGTGTAGTAGACAACCCAAAGTATTGATCTAGGCCCATTTTGGTATATTTCATGCCACCATTTCACCGCCAAATGCGAGCAAATAAAAAAAAAAGTGACATTTTTCACAATTTTAGGTTTCTCACTTAAATTATTTACAAACAGCTTGTGCAATTATGGCACAAATGGTTGTAAATGCTTCTCTGGGATCTCCTTTGTTCAGAAATAGCAGACATATATGGCTTTGGCGTTGCTTTTTGGCAATTAGGAGGCCGCTAAATGCTGCTGCGCACCACACTTGTATTAAGCCCAGCAGTGAAGGGGTTAATTAGGTAGCTTGTAGAGAGCTTGCAGGGTTAATTTTAGCTTTAGTGTAGAGATTAGCCTCCCACCTGACACATCCCACCCCCTGATCCCTCCCAGACAGCTCTCTTCCCTCCCCCACCCCACAATTGTCCCCGCCATCTTAAGTACCGGCAGAAAGTCTGCCAGTACTAAAATAAAAGGTGTTTTTTTTTTTTTAATTATTCAGCTGTGATGGACCCCTGCCTTAACCCCCAACCTCCCTGATCCCCCCCAAACACCTCTCTAACGCTCCCCACCTACCTAATTGCCACCATCTTGGGTACTGGCAGCTGTCTGCCAGTACCCAGTTTTCCCCAAAAAATAAAGTTTTTTTTTTTTTTATTTTTAAATTTTTTTTTCATTTTTTTCTGTAGTGTAGCTGCCCCCCCCCCAGTACCCCCACCCCCCTAACCCTACCAGATCCTATTATTATTAAAAAAAATTTAACTGTTTGCTGCCCCCCTCCCTCTTACCAAAATTCATTGGTGGCAGTGTCAGTGATTGCTGCGCGCGTGCGCGTGCACGCAGCCCCCCCCCCGCACGCTCCCGGCATCCGGCGTGCACAATGCACTTGAAGGAACCAGATGCCGGGTAGCGATGGGCCGCCCACCCTCCTCCCTGTAAGCTCCCACCCACCAACGAACGGCCCCATCGCTACCGGTGCAGAGAGGGCCACAGAGTGGCTCTCTCTGCATCGGATGCTTTTTAAAGGGTATTGCAGGATGCCTCAATATCGAGGCATCACTGCAATACCCTGAGAGCTGCTGGAAGCGATTGCGATCGCTTCCAGCACTCTCTTAGACAACTGACGTACCAGGTACGTCCATTGTCACTAACTGCAAGTTTTTGCAGGACGTACCTGGTACGTCAGTTGTCATTAAGGGGTTAAATAAACTAAAGTACAAAAACAAACAAACACTAAAGTACAGAAAATAAAAAAATAATTACATTTTTTTAAAACTAATTACACCTAATCTAATCCCCCTAACAAAATAAAAAAGCCTCCCAAAATAATAAAATTCCCTACCCTATACTAAATTGCAAATAGCCCTTAAAAGGACTTTTTGCGGGGCATTGCCCCAAAGTAATCAGCTCTTTTACCTGTAAACAAAAAATACAATACCCCCCCAACATTAAAACACACCACCCAAACAACCAACCCTACTCTAAAACCCACCCAATCCCCCCTTAATAAAACCTAACACTACCCCCTTGAAGATCACCCTACCTTGAGCCGTCTTCACTCAGCCGGGCACAAGTGGTCCTCCAGAGGGGCAGAAGTCTTCATCTGATCCGGGCCGAAGAGGACCTCCAGACAGGAAGAAGGCTTCATTCAGGCGGCATCTTTTATCTTCATCCATCCGGAGCGGAGCGGGTCCATCTTGAAGCCATCCGACGCGGAGCATTCTCTTAAGACTTAATGAAGGTTCCTTTAAATGACGTCATCCAAGATGGCGTCCCTTGAATTCCGATTGGCTGATAGGATTCTATCAGCCAATCGGAATTAAAGTAGGAAAAATCCTATTGACTGATGCAATCAGCCAATAGAATTGAGCTTGCATTCTATTGGCTGATTGGAACATAAAGACACAGATAATCAAGTGAACAGGTAAGTTAGGATTCACAAGTTAACACACAAAGGAAGAGCCAAAAGCTGAAGGTGGGGAAATATAAACGAAAATATATTTATACAAATAAATAACAAGGTGTGACTAAGGGCTAGATTATGAGTTGAGTATTAATTTTTGCTCCCGCTTGCACTTTAACTTTGCTAGATGGAGGCTTTTTGCATGTGTCAAGTTGAGTTTCTATTACAAGTTAAAAGTAAAAAGTGTGCGCACATCGAATTTCTCTTGCCCCCAAAAAGAAGTCAGTATTGCGTTAATATATTCCCCCTATAGACTTATATAGAATATAGCGTGAAAACTGATAAAAAAAAACACGCTAACCTGACATGAATTATGAATATTTCCCATTTCAATGTTCTTCACATACAGAACATTGTACTTTTTATTGTAAATACATTTATATAAATCTGTATATACATATACCTGTATATCTATATAAAACATATTCATAAAAATGATTTATAATTATTACATACTGTAATATATATATATATATTTATATATTCTATGAATTATTTAGAATATTTTACAGTATGTATAATAATTTTAAATAATTTGTATTCATATTTTTAAAAGTTTATATATAATATTTTAATAACACACATTGAAGATAGCAATTTTATGTGCGCTAACTGACCGTGTTAGTCCGAAATTGCGAACCACGATGCACGTTATGCTTAGTTTATAGGTATATGTATTGTCATAAGATGCAGGACATAGCATAGAAGGCACAACTCAATTTTATTGCAGAGCATATAAATTACAGACTGCACAACACATCCAGCTTGGTAACTGCGTACTTTATCCTGTAAGTGAAGAACATTGGAATGTGAAATACTG